>NW_024380398.1:0-25504 GCF_016835505.1 Polypterus senegalus | reverse complement strand
ATAAATTTTAAAAAAAAAAAGGGAGTCAGATAAATGTCAATAAAATTTAAAAGGGGTATAAAAAAATATCCATCTATGATATATCATTAATTAAAAAGAACTAATTGGTATTAGTGGGCCCTTTCAAAAAAGCGTTAAGGAGCGATTAGAACTGTTGAAAATTGGTCATAAATACATAAAGGTTGAGATACGCTGCACTAGCGGCAGCAGAATATTATCCTGAGATTATTTTGGCTTATTTTAGCTCATCACACGTCCTAGAGTCTGACTTGGGCTTAACCGTACTTACGCAGAATTCTGGGCCTCAGGAGGTTAAGCCTGTTCTAGTCTTATCTTTTAGTGGTCCATTTTTGTCGATGATACTTCCAAGGTAGGTAAAAAGGTGTGGATGTTCTAATGCACTTCATTACCCAAGCATTGATGTTGGGTCAGTACAAAACTAGTCATCATTGTAACTGGTTTTCAACTGTTGATTTTTTTTTTTCAAACAACAACAACATTTATTTAGCACATATTCATACAAAAGAAAATGTAGCTGTGCAGTTTTACACAAGAAGAATGGAAAAAAAATAGATACCATGAAATAAAAATAAGTCAACATTAATTAACATTTAATTAAAATAATTAATTAATAATTAATTAAAATGAGGACCTTCTTTTGTCCACCAAGATTGTTGTATACAATGCTGTGTGTGTCTCCACCTTCCTGTATGCTCTAAGCCTCAATATCCATATCATTAAAACTTCTCAGTCTTTTCATATTCATCGCTAAAGATCCTGGGGATCATATGACAACATAAAGCCCCCCATGCCTAAGATTCCCTGAAGAACAGGGTCTCAGAGTCCAATAAACATGTGGCTACTTTGGTGGGCTCGTTCCTGTTTCCCTGCGTATCATATCTTATGGCGAAGTGGAATCTGACTGCCAGGAGACCAGGAGGGACAATGAAAGTGGTTCAAAGATTATTCTAAAAAAGTCCATGAAGTTATGTAACAACCCGACAGAAGAAATGGAGAAACTCTCGCAGATTGTAAAACCATATGAAAGCTATATCTTGAAATGGCATCACATCATGTATTTTGAACATGACTCACCGATAAATTGTTCACCAGCAATGGCCTAATCCTCTGACAAACCCAACTCTTCAGTGGGAGCCTTTTGTCCCAGAATGTGTGGCAGTAGTCTTGGCTTGTTCAGTCACATTTGCTCACATCTGCGTGGAGGAGTGGAGCAGGACAACACATAGTTACGTGGCGATGGTGGTGGACCACCATAAGGAAGCTGAAGCCAAGGCAGCAAGGGCCGCCTACTGAGTGAGCTTGAGTACGTGTGTGCCTTGATTTGGAGTGGCATTTTACAGCCCAATCACAGTCAAAACCCCACCTAGTCCCTTGAAATCTATCAGAGTGTTGGTTACACCATTCTGAACCAGCAAATCATGATTCAGATACCACCTCAGATGTCATTCCTCTGATTGACCATTTGGTGGGTCTACGTGAGTGGGTGAGGCTGTGCAGTTACATTTAGGAGTCATTTTTCCCAAATAGCTGAAGTCCAGCAGAGCCGCGTTTCTGAACCACTAGGTGACGCACCATTTTAGGGTCATAGGATCTGCATTCTTCAGTTGCTACCGTTGATAACGGTGGTAGGTCTTTAATGGGTCAGCAGCTACGGTGATTGTACCCAGTTCACCAAGAGGAGGACATCCCCTGGCGGTCGAGCTGAATTCACCTCTCTGTTTTGTGGATTAAAATCAAATCACCAAGGGCCCCCAAAATGGTGGGTTGTGAAGACACTTACAGTACATGGGAAAAAATGGTGTGTGACCCCAGAACGCTTGACATATGCCTGCATATGCCCCTTTTGAGCCTCTGATTGTGACACTGTGAACTCATTAGGTTGCCAACGCGCCATGCCCTTTTTCAGCACGTGGACATTTTTCCATTTAACATTTTAGGGCCTGCTCTCAGTTAAGAGGCACAGATGTCTCAGAATGAGGGGGTCTCCATTTTCTAAAGACTGCACACCACGCGCACACACACACTCCTCATGTTGGCTCTCTCCTGGTCTAAGGCTATGCTTTTACTTGCACATGCTGTTTCCTTTCACCGTTTAGTGGCGCCTGCCTGGTTGCTATGGTGCAGCTCCAGTGACAGGGTGCTCACCTGACACAGCTGGGTAATGAAGACGCAACATGAGAGAGAACTCTGAGATGAGGTGCCATCCGATCTACAAGCCCACTTTCAAAATTAAGAGTTCAGGGTTTTCATTTGTGTTGTTGTTCTGACTGCTGCCTGATTCTGACTTTTTCACTTTGTGAACAGGTTCTTCCTTACCTGTCACGTTTTTGGCATAAAAATATTGGTGGGGCCACAGAGGCAGATAGAGAGAGGGAGAGGGGGAGAGAGAGAGAAGATCAAAAGGGGCGGAACCAGGAAAAGAGAGACTATCAGAAGGGGAGGGACCTGGGGTAGACAAAAGAGCATACTCTGTCAGAAGGGGTGGAGACTGGAACAGACAGGGTGGCAGGTGCTGATAGAAAGGGTGTGGCCTGAAAGGGAGATGTTATTAGAGGGGTGGGACCTGAGAGGGAGAGAGAGAGGAGAGATGCAGTCAGAAAATAGTGAAACTTGAAAGGAGATGCTGTGAGATGGACTGAGACCTGGCAGAGAGTGAGAGATCAAGGGCGGAACCAGGAAAGAGAGACTATCAGAAGGGGAGGGACCTGGGAGACAAAGAGCCTACTGTCAGAAGGGGTGGAGACTGGAACAGAGAGAGGTAGGTGCTGATAGAAAGGGTGTGGCCTGAGAAGGGAGATGTTATTAGAAGGGGGTGGGACCTGATAGAGAGAGAGATGCTGTCAGAAAATAGTGAAACTTGAAAGAGATGCTGTGAGATGGACTGAGACCTGGCAGAGAGTGAGAGAGAGAAGATCAAAAGGCGGAACCAGGAAAGAGAGACTATCAGAAGGGGAGGGACCTGGGAGAGACAAAGAGATACTGTCAGAAGGGGTGGAGACTGGAACAGAGAGAGGGGTAGGTGCTGATAGAAAGGGTGTGGCCTGAAAGGGAGATGTTATTAGAAGGGGTGGGACCTGATAGAGAGAGAGAGATGCTGTCAGAAAATAGTGAAACTTGAAGAGATGCTGTGAGATGGACTGAGACCTGGCAGAGAGAGTGAGAGAGAGAGATCAAAAGAGCGGAACCAGGAAAAGAGAGACTATCAGAAGGGAGGGACCTGGGAGAGACAAAGAGATACTGTCAGAAGGGGTGGAGACTGGAACAGAGAGAGGGGTAGAGTGCTGATAGAAAGGGTGTGGCCTGAAAGGGAGATGTTATTAGAAGGTGGGACCTGATAGAGAGAGATGCTGTCAGAAAATAGTGAAACTTGAAAGAGATGCTGTGAGATGGACTGAGACCTGGCAGAGAGTGAGAGAGAAGATCAAAGGTAGGAACCAGGAAAAGAGAGACTATCAGAAGGGGAGGGACCTGGGAGAGACAAAGAGATACTGTCAAAAGGGGTGGAGACTGGAACAGAGAGGAGGGTAGGTGCTGATAGAAAGGGTGGGGCCTGAAAGGGAGAGAGAGAGAGAGAGGGAGAGATGCAGTCAGAAAATAGTGAAGCTTGAAAGAGAGATGCTGTGAGATGGACTGAGACCTGGCAGAGAGAGAAGAGAGATCAAAGGAACCAGGAAAAGAGAGACTATCAGAAGGGAGGGACCTGGGAGAGACAAAGAGATACTATCAGAAGGGGTGGAGACTGGAACAGAGAGGGAGGTAGGTGCTGATAGAAAGGGTGGGGCCTGAAAGGAGATGTTATTAGAAGGGTGGGACCTGAGAGAGGGAGAGATGCAGTCAGAAAATAGTGAAGCTTGAAGAGAGAGATGCTGTGAGATGGACTGAGACCTGGCAGAGAGAGAGAGAGAAAGAAATGCTGTTAGAAGGCGTGGAACTTGGGAAGAGTGACATGTTTGAAGAGGTTAGACTTGGGAGAGAGAGAACAAGAGAGATACAGTTTTAAGGGTGGAGCCTGAGAGAAAAAAGAGAGAAAGAGATCGAGAGGAGACTGCTTGTAGAAGGGGCAGGACTTAAGAGAGAGATGCTCTCAGAAGGCGTGGAGCCATTCTGAGAATGGGGTGGAGAGGGTATGTGTGATAGAGTGAGAGAGAGAGAGAGAGAGAGAGAGAGAGATGAGAGGATACCCTCAAAGATCAGGACTTACAAGATCCACTCCTCTGCTTAATTCCACCAACCTGGGACAGTAGATTCATATCTAGTAACTGTTTAATCTTCCTACCTCCAGGGGGTGCTGGATTGCAAGTGTTAAGTATCTTTTGCTTGGAAGTTTTAGATGTAGCAAATTGTATGCCTTTTCTGATGAGTATAATTAGTACTATCCAGGACAGTAGGCTCATAAGTAGTCAGTTTTTAATCTCCCCAACTCCAGGGGCCTCCGGTTTGCCAGTGTATGTTTTCTCCTCCTGAAAAGTAACAGATTTGTTGACATTATTTGGCCTTTCTGATTGGTATAACAGGTGCACAGGGTTAGGTTCGTATATAGTCACTGTTTAATCTTCCTATCTCCACTGGGTGCTGCATTGCCAGTGTAAAGTTTTTCTTTCTGGAAGGGTGCATATTTAGACATTATGAGTCCTTTTCTGAAGGGTGTAATTAGTGCAGGGTCCCTACTCTATGACAGCGTGTTCACGTTTAGTCATTGTTTAATCTCTACCTCCAGGGGTGCTGGTTGCTAGTATAAGGTTTCTCCTGCTGGAAGGTTGCAGATTTAGACAGCATGAGGTCTTTTGTGATGGGTATAATTGGTGCATGGGGTCCCCTTTCTGGGACAGTAGGTTTATACTTAGTCATTGTTTAACCTCCTACCACCAGGAGGTGCTTACTTGCCAGTTCAAACTCTCTTTTGCTTTCGGAGGTTGCAGATTTAGATGTTTCATGAGGTCTTTTCTAATGGGTATAAATAGTGCACTGAGTTCCCCCCTCAAGGACAATCCAAGGTGCGATTATTGGTCATTGAAAGTTATTTAGTCATTGTTTAATCTCCCTTCCACTAGAGTGTGCTGATTTTGAGTGTAAAGTCAGTTTTGCTCAAGGGTGGCAGATTTAGACAGTTATGAGGCCTTTTCTGATGGGTATACAGTAATTATGTCGCATTCGCATGCTCTCAGACTATTTGGAGCTCCAAGTTGTGAGTTTTCACCTTCCCACTTTTGGTCGAGTATTAGGAAAAATGTGCACGTGTAAAAGACCGAGAGACAGTAGCAAGGGTTGGGGTTTTCCGCCCCGTGTATTGTACAGACACTCAAAAACTGGTCAAAATTACAAACAAAACAGTTCATATCTGCGGCCGACTCCTGGCGTCGCGGCCATTTTATTGGGGAGGAGCCGGAAGTGGAGGAATGTCGGGAAGGACCGCAAGGGAGGATGGGAAGGATGACGTCAGGGCAAGATGGCGGAGGAAGGGCGGAAGTATCGCACTGCGGTCAATCCAGGCCTATGGTGCAGGAAGGTCTTTCTTTCTATGAGGAAGCAGAGGGAGAAAGTTAATACCCCACCATTCCCTGGCGCAGTGGTTTCCCAGGTGCTATCGAATCAATCCGCTGCCTCCTACTCAAGGCGTGCGTGACCGATCCCCCTTAGCCCAGGACCGCCAGGTCGGGCGGACCTAACCGAGAGGTCGTGAATACGAGAGGGCATCGGCATTGGCCTGAAGGGTGCCCGCCCGATAAGTGACAGTGAACTTATACGGCTGTAAGTCCAGGAACCACCTGGTGACCCGCGGGATTCGACTCTTTGTGTAGGGACATCCACTGAAGTGCAGCGTGATCAGTCACCAGAAGCGAATTCGCACCCAGCAGGTAGTACGGAGGTGGGTCACTGCCCACTTAATGGCCAAGGCCTCCTCTCCACTGCCGCTGCCGGGTCTCCCGGTCCATCAGTTTCCGCTAAGGTACATCACAGGGTGCTCGACACCATCGACGCTTTGGCTCAGCACGGCACCCAGGCCTGTGTCCGGCGTCGGTCTGGAGAATAAACGGAGCCCAAAATCGGGCGTCCGTAACACAGGTGCCGACGTTAGGGCCTTCTTTAGGTCACTGAACGCGTGTTCTGCTTTGTCGGTCCACACCGCGTATAGGGGAGCGCCCTTTTTTGTCAGGTCAGTCAAGGGTGCTGCTCTTTCGGAGAAACGGGGAACAAACCGGCGGTAGTAACCGCAAGCCCCAAGAAAGCCTGCACCTGTTTCTTGGTACTGGACGGGCCATTCTAAGATGTCTTTAACTTTGGAGCTCTGTGGCCGCACCTGTCCTTGTCCCACGAGGTAGCCTAAATATTTGGCCTCCTTTAATCCAAAAACACTTCCGGGGTTTATGCGGAGGCCGGCTTTAGCCAGTGTTAGGAGGACAGCTGCGACCTGCAGTAGATGCTCCTCCCAGGTGCCGGAATAGATGACAACGCCATCCAGGTAGGCGGCGCTATAGGACTGGTGGGGCTTCAGCACTCTATCTACCAGGCGCTGGAAGGTCGCCGGGGCCTCGTGCAGCCCAAATGGGAGGACCTTGTACTGCCAGTGCCCGCTAGGGGTGCTAAAGGCCGTTTTCTCCTTTGCGGATGCCGTTAAAGGAATTTGCCAATACCCTTTTGTCATGTCAAGGGTAGTCAGATATCGAGCCGTACCCAGCCGCTCAAGGAGGTCATCAATGCGGGGCATGGGGTAGGCATCGAACTTGGAGATCTGATTCAGACGCCTAAAGTCATTACAGACCCTCCAGGAGCCGTCTGGCTTGGAGACGAGGACAATAGGGCTGGACCAGGGACTATGGCTCTCTTCAATTATGTCCATGTCCAACATACGTTTCACCTCCAGTTCGACCTCTGCGCTGTTTTGCCTCCGGAGTCGGTAGGGCCTCTCCCGGACGATTACCCGGGCTCCGTGACTATATCGTGCTCAATCAGCGCGTCCGGCGGGTGACTCGCTCACTACCTCGGGGATGGCTCGGAGTGTTTGGGCTAACTCCTGCGCTGCTTGGGGGTCAGCTCTTCGCCCGAGGTTAAGGGCAGTTGTGCTTGCTAAAGGGAGAGTGACCTACGGGCTGGGAGCTCCTCTCTATCTCTCAGGGCTTTAACAGGTTGATGTGATAGATCCTCTCACTTTCGGTCGACGATTGGGCTGTTTCACCAAATAGTCGGCGAGTCCTTTCTCTCCTTAACCTCGTAAGGCCCTTGCCAGTGGCGAGCAGCTTGAGTGGGAGGTCGGGAGCACCATAACTTCGGTCCCAGGCGGAACTCCCGGAGGACGGAGTTGCGGTTGTAACACGGGCCTGCGCTGCTTGCGCACGCAGTCACGTGCTCTTTTAGGAGGGGCCTGATCTTTGTGAGTGGTCGGCAGTTGCTCACGTACTCAAAATGTTAGAGGAGGGAAGAGCCTCGGCCTCCCAGCCTTCTTTTAGGATGTCGAGGATTCCCGGGGTTGTCGCCCGTATAGTAATTCAAAGGGGAGAAGCCTGTAGAGGCCTGGGGTACCTCCGGTAGGCAAAAGCACGAGCGGGAGGAGCTGGTCCCAGTTCCTGCCGTCAGCTGACTACCTTGCGGAGCATCTGCTTAAGCGTCTGATTAAATCGCTCACCAACCCGTCAGTTTGCGGGTGATAGACTGGCGCTTTCAGGTGCTTTATCTGCAGTAATTTGGCTACCTCCTTGAGCGTATCCGAAGTGAAGGGCGTACCCTGGTCGTGAGGACCTCCTTGGGTATGCCCACAGCGTGCAAACAAATTAACCAGTTCCGTCGATGCTTTTAGTATTAGCGGGCGCGGGGAACCGCCTCTGGGTACCGGGTGGCATAGTCCACCATGACTAGGATATACTTGTGGCCACGGGTTGAGGGCTCCAGGGTCCCACCAAATCGACCCCTATCCTTTCAAAGGGGATGTCCACGAGGGAATAGGGACTAGAGGAGCACGGTCCCTCCTAGGAATCTGGCGGGTCTGGCACTCGGACAGGATTGACAGAACCGCCCGGACCTCCTCATTGATCCCAGGCCAGTAAAAGCGGGCTTAATCCTCTCCAGTGTTTTTCGCCCGAGGTGGGCCCTAGGAGGTGAGCATGTGCCAACTCGCATATCTCCCGCCCGGAAGGTGCAGCGGAATTAGCAACAACTTCCGCACCTCGCCCTCATGGGTAGCCACTTTCGGTACAACAGATCATTCTCAAGGACAAAGAAGGGTTCCCGCGGTGTGGATCCGTCCGCTGTTGAGCTGTTAGGCAGAACGATCGCATTCGGGCAAAGCGCGGGAGTCATCATTCCACTGCTCCCTCTTAAAGGAGGCGGCGTGGACCGAAATTGATGGTCCAGGCCGCCGAGAGGTCTTGGGGCCTGGGCCGGGAAGAGTTCCTGGCTAGTCCCTTCTCCGGCGGAATCTTCGGGTCAAGGTCCGTAGCCACGGAAGGTCCCCGAGACACCAGCCCATAGGGCCTGCCCTTGTGCACGGCGTGGAGGCCGCGGGAGGGTGCCTTTTCCCCTCATGACAAGATCCAACGAGGCCCCGGGCGGCGAATGGCTTACCGCTGATTCTTTTAGACCAGTCTTGTCCCAGAATCACTGGGAAGGGGGGGTCAGGTAACACAGCGACCGTCATTTGGATTGGTTCCCCCTTCCAGGTAACATAGCAGTGCGCGGAGCGATATGACCTAGTCCCCCATGCACACAGGTAACCAACAAATGCTGTTTTAACCACTGTTGCGGTAAGACAAGCGGCGAGCAACAATGGTAATGTTGCTGCGGAATCAAACAAAGCCACCACGGCGTGCCCATTTAGCAACACCACTCCCGTGTTCGGACTCGCCAAGGGATGCGGCGGGTACAATACCTCTCCGATGATGTCCAGCTGCAGTCCATAGGCTCCGGGGCGATGTGATGGGGGCAGTTTGGCAGCAGGTGGCCGGTCTCGCCACACTTGAAACAGCGCGGCGGACCCGACCTCTCTCTGGCTCTGGCTGGCGCTTCTGCAGCGCGTCGAGGGGGCTCGGGGGTGGCCGCCCGTCCCTGCCGGTTCCCGCGAGCAGGCTTTTCTGACCCCCCAAGTCGGAGGACCGCCAACTGACGCTCCAGGACGTCGAGGAGGCCCGACATGTTCTGATAGGCGTGTCCCCGGACCTGCTGGGCGAGGGAACTGGGCATCGCATTGACCAGGCCTTCACAGGCCACCCGCTCGACCACTTTCCGCCCGTCGGGGCTCTCTGGCCGTAGCCAGCGCCCATCTTGCCCCAGAACTTCGAGCGCCTGGGCGCGGCGGCTTTTCGGGTCAAAGACCCAGTTCCGCCATTGGCCGCCTGCTGGCCCGGCTAATGCCGTAGCGGGCCAGTATTTCGGGCTTGAGGAGGTCGTAATTAGCGGCCTCCTCCTCAGGGAGGTCATAATAGGCCCGCAGCGCGGGTCCCTTCAGGTATGGCGCCAAGATGGACGCCCACTCGGACCGCTGCCACTTTCGTTCGGGTGGCCGTCCTCTCAAACATGCCCAGGTAGGCATCGGCGTCCTCGAAGGGCCCATCGGTACCATAGGAGGCGGCTGCCTGGGCGGTCTGGTCTCCCCGTTGGGCTTCCACTAACCTGGCCTTCGTGGCCTCCAGCTCCCGGGTGGTAGCGGCTTGCGCTTGCTGCAGGGCCTGGAGCTGGGCGTTCATTCCCTGCAGCACGGTGTTCAGGTCCTGTCCCTCCGTCATTCCGGGATCTCTCTATCCTGCCGACTACGCCACTTGTAAAGGACCGAGGAGACAGTAGCAAGGGTTGGGGTTTTCCGGCCCCGTATATTGTACACACACTCAAAAACTGGTCAAAATTACAAACAAAACAGTTCATAATGCGCGACGCCGACTCCTGGCGTCGCGGCCATTTTATTGGGGAGGAGCCGGAAGTGGAGGAATGTCGGGAAGGACCGCAAGGGAGGATGGGAAGGATGGCGTCAGGGCAAGATGGCGGAGGAAGGGCGGAAGTATCGCACTGCGGTCAATCCAGGCCTATGGTGCAGGAAGGTCTTTCTTTCTATGAGGAAGCAGAGGGAGAAAGTTAATACCCCACCATTCCCTGGCGGCGAGTGGTTTCCCAGGTGCTATCGAATCAATCCGCGGCCTCCTACTCGCGCGTGCGTGACAACGGTCACTGTGGATTTGTTACTTGGTCTGAATAAAAAAGATAAACTGCATTTTGTGTTGAAATAAAGAGCAAAATAAATGTGTTGAATTTGTATCACTTGGCTTCAAGCGCACTTCGATCATAGCATGGCATTTTGGGCTGACCAGGTTATATGCTTTAAACAACTGACTAAGGTGAAACGTCAGCTTTATGTCACACGTCTGACAATTTGGGTAGCATTGTTTTGTCTGAATTGTCCAACTTATAATTCTGAGTGTGTCAAGAGTTCACGTGATAGTTCCGGCTCAACAACTCAGATTTACCATCTGTCCGAGAACAAGTGAAAGCAGCATTAGTGCAACAGGGTCCCCTCTTCAAGACAGTTGGCACATGTATAGTTATGGTTTAATGTCTCTACCTCCAAGGGGTGCTGGTTTGCCAGTGTAAGGTCGCTCTCTTGTAGATTAAGATAGTACTAGCTTGATTACCCAGTGGCTTCGCTCACTGAGTGCAAAGGGAAAAAGCAGTATATAAATTATTAAACAGTAAAACATTAACATGTAAGAAGTAAAGATACATTGAGCAGTACTGGAGTGCTTTCGGGTAAAGAACATTTTAAAGGTGCTATAACACAACAGGTAAGTAGCACTAACAGCAGCTTAAATGTATTTGGATCATCTCTCTCGGTAGCTGATCCCCTGTGAGAGGCGCTACACGACGGCTGTGGTATAGAAATTACATTTTCTATGCGATCCTGCAAATTTCTGCCTGTGCCTGTGATTTAAGAGAAAAATTATTCTGAGAAATGTGGACGCTGCCCTTCTGTGCTTAACGGGCAGAAGGTCCAAACAATTCCCAAGTCCAAAACTTAACATGAAGAGGTCGGTACATCTTCGAGATGTAAACCCTCCATCTTCTTAAAAGAATTCATCACAAAAGCAACCTTGAATGTTGCAGGGTTTTAGTGACCCGAACTCACCTTATGGGACAGTAAGTAGTCGTGCAACACAATTTACAAAGAGACTTTTGCTTCGATGGCGCCAATGACACTCATTCGCAAAGATTTCCACTCTCCCAGGAGCCGACGGGGCACTTTCGAAGAAGAGGGCGCCGCCCGAAACTGCGAAGCTCGACCCAGCGGAGCAGCCCGACATTCTACGCCTCAGAGCGTCCACTTCGTTCTCACGACCCCTCGCCGCTGAAGGCGGTGTCGTCTTCATATTGTTTACAGCTCGGTGCAGTTAAAAAGTAGAAAGACGCAAAGCTGTTTTCCTCATCTCTTCTACTATCAAGTACTGCCAATTAAAAAGTTATAATGTGGCAGTTTCCGCAACAGTCACGGGGACGAATAAATAAAACCTCTCTGTCAGAACGCGCCTGGAGGTGGACAGCTCAGCGCTGGAGTCCAGAGAGGCGGGCTGGGAGAGGGTGGCGTGGGCACTTCTATGGGATAGTTCGTGTTTGTATTTACTTCTTTTCAATATCAGTAAAGTAACTCTCACAGAAATAATAACAATTCATAAAGACGATATAAAAATGACGTCCCACAAACGAAGTGATTAGATCCTGTGTTATAACATGTTCTGTGGTCATAAGTAATTTCCGTTTCGCATGGTCATACGTAATTTCCGTTTCAAACACAAAAAGAATTTTATATATATATATATAGATGATGCCTCTTCTTCTGATGGGTATAATTTGAGCTCAGGGTCCCCTCTCTGGCATTGTATAGCCATTGTTTAATCTCCAAACACCTCTAGGGAGTGCTACTTTGCCACTGTAAGGTCTCTCTCTTCCTCAGGGGTGTAGATCAAGTAGTATGATGCCTGTTTTGATGGGTATAATTTGAGAGCAGGGTCCACTCTCTGGGATTGTATTGCCATTGTTTAATCTCCCCATCTCCAAGGGGTGCTGGTTTGCCACTGTCTTTCTCTTGCTAAGGGGTGCAGACTAACCTACTATGGTGCCTGTTGTGATGGATAGAATTTAAACACAGGGACAGTATGGTCCTTATTTAGTCGCCCCATCTCCAAGAGGTGCTGGTTTGCCAGTGTAATGTCTCTCTCTCACAGATTAAGATACTATGATGCTTGTTCTGACGGGTATAATTTGAGCACAGGTTCTCCTCTCTGGGATTTTATAACCATTGTTTAATCTCTAAACTCAAATCCCTTACGCCTGAACACCAGTAAGACCAAGGAGCTGGTGGTGGATTTTAGGAGGCCCAGGCCCCTCATGGACCCCGTGATCATCAGAGGAGACTGTGTGCAGAGGGTACAGACCTATAAATACCTGGGAGTGCAGCTGGATGACAAATTGGACTGGACTTCCAATACTGATGCTCTGTGTAAGAAAGGACAGAGCCGACTATACTTCCTCAGAAGGTTGGCGTCCTTCAACATCTACAATAAAATGCTGCAGATGTTCTACCAGACGGTTGTTGCCTGGACAAACTGGTGAGGAAGGCAGGCTCTATTGTAGGAGTAAATTTGGACAGTTTAACATCTGTGGCAGAGCGACGGGATTAAGCAAACTCCTGTCAATCATGAAGAATCCACTGCATCCATTGAACAGGATCATCTCCAGACAGAGGAGCAGCTCCACTGACAGACTGAGGAGATCGTTCCTCCCCCACACTATGCGACTTTTCAATTCCATCCGGGGGAGTAAATGCTAACATTATTCAAAGTTATTGTCTGCTTTTACATGCATTTTTATTACTATTTAATTTAATATATATTTTTTGTATCAGTATACTGCTGCTGGATTATGTGAATTTCCCCTTGGGATTAATAAAGTATCTATCTATCTATCTCTCTCAACCTCTGGGGGTTTGCTACTTTGCCACTGTAAGGTCTCTCTCTTGCTCAGGGCTGCAGATTAAGATAGTATGGTGCCTGTCTTGAGGAGTATAATTTGTGCGCAGGGTCTCCTCCCTAGGACAGTACAGTATGGTACTTGTTGAATCTCCAAACCTCTAGGGGGTGCTACTTTGCCACTGTAAGGTCTCTCTCTTGCTCAGGGATGCAGATTACTTGTGCGCAGGGTCTCCTCCCTAGGACAGTACCGTCCTTGTTTAATCTCCCCATCTCTAGGGGGCGCTGGTTTGCAGGTGTACTTTCCCCCATGCTCAAAAGGTGCAGCTTTTGCCGTTTTGACAGTGGGAAGTATTCCAGCTTCTATGAGTTCTTGCTTTGCCAGTGTAGAAGCTCTGCTGCCTAGGTTCCATTTTCCACAATATTTGTTTGCATCTGTCGGTTCGTTCCATGTTTTGCCGGTGCCATGACCCTGCTCCAGCAGAAGTTGCTTCTTCAGCAAGCCAGAGGTCTGTGTATCATCTATCGCCGCTCCTACTGAGAACTGCAGCACCGCTTGGGCGCGCGTGGTTACTAGACGGAAGAGCGCCGGAAGTAAGCGGTTGGCGAGCGCGCGCAGTCTGACGGCGAAGTGCGTAGCAGGCGGCGTTCGCGCGCGCGATGTACGACGACAGAGACACACAGGGAGCGCAGCGCGAGTGAGTGAGTAAGGAGGCGCTGGCAAAGCTGCAGTTCGTTGGGTCGTTCGTGGAAAACCCGGTAAGTACACCCGCGTTCGTCTGTTTTGGTTGTAGTCACGCACGTGTTGTCGCTTTTGTGTAACTTGCTCAACAAAAAAAACAGTAGCACGGGGCAGACTGGCATTCGCTATTCGTGGTTGCGAAATAATGAAGAAAAATAGCGCTTGTAAACAAAGTCTGCGGAGAGTCGACAGGAGTGTAGCGACTGGTGCGGGCGAAAGTTTGAGGGGCCGAAGTGTTGTCCTCGAGCACCGGGGCAAGGCGTGTACCTGCTCGGGGCCGAGGCCACGCTGCCCTCGTCGTACTGAACGAAGGAGTGCCGAGGCAGGCTGTCAAAATGAATGGAGTGGCGGAAGGGAGCAGAGAAAAGAAAACATCAAGAGCGCGAGCTCGGCATGTCCGTCCGAGCAGGTGTTCAACGAGAGGACTCTGCCTGAGCATTAGGCACACGGAACGCCTCGATCTTCCAGCCATCGCAAATTAAGCATGGTTGGATTGACTGTGGAAACGATAAACACGCTTACAGGTGGCCGAGTCCTTTTCTAATAAAGGTGCAAACGCCTGCGGATGTTAGCAGTAATTCTGGGCAGTATTTACTGGGGAAGGGGCGGGAGTTTCGGGGGGGGCATCGCCGTCTTCTTTACGTGTGTCGTCAGTTGAATTGATTTCGGAGGGCAAGGCTTTAATTCACAATCGTTGCCTTTTAACAGCTTTTAATTATAGGCGAATAGTGTGTGTAACAGAATCAGTGAGTAAAATATGCGTATGATACTGTCAGAGGACACTGCACTAGCTTTAACTCTGACGTTTCAGGATGCAAAGAATCGTAATGTTAGAGAAGGATTATTACTGTTTTGATGGTTACATTTACTTAGAAAGGCGATGACATCGATCCATTGTGTGATCCTTTTCAGTATGTTTTTGTCGCCAGGTTAGGTGTCACATGTACTGTAGAGAGGGTTTTTTCAAAAAGAGTTTCACAAAGAAGTGTTTAACATAGAACGCGAAAATGCAATGAGGCATTTGCATTTGGCTAACAATTTCCTCTATAAAGGCTTACACACGCAAAGAAAATTTACTCTTGTTTGAGGTGACATTTAAAGGGAGGGAAGATAAAAATGTACTGCTGAAGAAACAAAGGTGCAAATTGTTTCTGCTAAAAACCGAGCACGAAATTAAATTAAAAAAAGTGTAAAATCCACATTAATATTTAACAGTGTAGTCTAGGGATGTCAAACTGTGTTCCTGGGGAGCCACAGTGGCTCTATGTTTTCCTTCCTACCACTGGAATTATTTGCCAATTACCTTCGACGACGAAACACAGTTTTTAACGTCAGTTTTAACTGATCTGCTTTTTAAGACTCAACTCTCAAGTATTTGTTTTCCTTAATCAGCAATCAAACAAACAATAACTTTATGCAAAGCGAGGCAACATGACCTGTGGTGGGCTGGTGCCCTGCCTGGGGTTTGTTCCTGCCTTGTGCCCTGTGTTGGCTGGGATTGGCTCCAGCAGACCCTGTGACCCTGTGTTAGGTTAGGTTGGATAATGGATGGATGAGGCAACATGACAAGCTAACCTGATCCGATTTGCACACGTGTGGCCATCTGGTGAAAGTCTGAGAAATACCAATGTGTTTTGGTCCACAAAATTTTTTGATGGTGTCCTCTGAAAGAAGATCATCTGCAGTTTTGAAAATGTCTCGTGTGGTTGAGTATCAGCACCATCAAGCTGTTGAATTAAAAAAGCGAATTCAGTAACATCAAGAATGGGCTTCTGTTTAAGAAATGTGTTGGGTTTTGAGGTCCTCATCTTAGGTTGTTATGTTGGCTTGCTTTTGTTTAGGTGCTAGTTAATAAAGAGACAAACAGTTAAGAAGTCTGAGTCTTAAGAAGCATGTCCATTTAAATGAACCAAAAGCAGTCTCTTCAGTTAGCAGCTGTAACAAAACAAAAGGAGAAAGTGGTTGGAACAAAAACCTGAGTTTGACTCCTCTGTTAGAATAACTGTATTGGGCTTGAAAAAGGGGTTTATGATAGAAATCCAATTATTCAAGATTTGATCCAAGTCAAAACATTTTATTTTGGAACACAGTTTTTAACTAGGAATTAAAAAAATGTCTTTTAAGGTGGCACTTTTCACAATCCTTGATTCCTGGGCTCTAATGTAAGGCCTGGTTGTGCCTGTATGTAGTTTTAACATATTGGGTTGATTGGAGCTTGTAAACTGGCCCAGTATGGGTGTGTCCACTACAGACAGATAGCGGTTGGTTTTTGCTTTATGTCTGAACCAGCTCTCCTCATGCAGAAAATCTGTAATCGGCAATGATAAAAACAAGATTTCTGATTCTCTCTGTGTGTTTTTCTTATTTTGGTTTGTTTTTTCTACAAGTCTTTGTAATTGTTTAGAAAACGGGGTTCGTCTTGAGCACACAACTTGCATATCAGTTATAAACTGCCCCGCAGAAGAGACATTTCTGTTTTGAATAGAAATTGATGTATAAAATGTCATTGGGATAAATGATTTAAAACAACATTCTAATTTTGCTTATTCTTGCAAGCCTAGAACCATCTTCAATAAATCATAAATAAAGTGAGTTTTGAAAGCACCCTACTTTGTATTTCCCAAAGTTGTCCACATACACACACACACTTGCTGTTTTATATGTCACAGGGATAGCTCTGTGGTTGACACTGCTGTCTTGTAGCTTCAGGAGCCTGGGTTTGAATTCCCACATTGATGTTGTCTGTGAGGCGTTTGCATGTTCTCCTGATGTTTATGTGAAAGTTTGTATTGGTGCTGTGTTTTTTCTTTTTTATCTCAAAGAAGTGCCTGTTAAATAGCTTAGCCTGTGTGTGTATACTTACTTGAATGTGGCCTTTGATGGGCAGACACCCTATCCATAAGTAGCCTCTGAAAATTAATGGAAGTCGTACATTATAGGTTTTAACATTATGTGTATGCTTTCTGTTTCTCTTACACACATACGCACTTACTGTATCTATAAATATATGTATGTACATGCAATATAGTTTCTTGAAAATGTATAACACTTGGGACTTTCTAGTAAAGCACCTGAGGGTGCTTTCTGGCTAACACTGGATTCTTTTGTGGTAGGCTTTGGTTGTGTTTTCCATCCATCCCTTTACTGAATGCTTTTAATCCAGCATTTGGTTTGTATTGACTTGAATCATATCCTGGCAGCATTGGATGAAAGACATGATCCTGTTTTGACAGAGTATTTGCGGGATACCGGCAATGTGTGAAATTAGGCATTTTTTAGAGTGTCTATATAGAATGCCTAGGAAATCTGTACAATACCTGTTTTTTTCTATAGAATACTTGCTTTTCATACATTGCGTGTAACATATACACCCACAGTCACTCGTGCAGGACAATTTGAAGCCTCCAGTTAACCTATCACATGCCTCTGGGGTGTGAGAGGAAAACTCGTACAGACAGATTGACTGGCTGTAATTTGAACCCAGACGTGTGCATCTGTGAGGCTGGATCACATTAACTGCAGGCTGTCCTTCCCATTTCTTCTATCACGGAAAATGTGGGTTCAGTAAATTGAAATGCAAATATATATGGTATATTCAGCTTTAAGACATAGCTGTAAAGTTGGAATTCATCTTTGTGTTTTATTTAATTTTTAGTTGTGTCCAATTTTAATTAGACTCTTTTAGATATACCATGCGCATTGTCACACTCACTTTAATTCAAATCTAGTTTAAAATACATATTCTTTACTATGCCATTGTTACACTTCTTATCATTTCTGCAGTCACAAAATATACATGATTTGACATGCATTTTAATTTCAGCAGAGAGAATGGTAGAACTATTGAAATGTTTGCCTCTACCCAGTGAAAGTCACATTTTGCCTGTTAGTGTTCATGGATATTTTATTTTAATGGCCGTCATTGTTCTCAAGTGCTCTATATTTTAAAAAGGAGACTGTTGCTTGCTTTCTTGTAGATGACAGAGTCCTTGAAGAATAAGATCCTTGATTTATGTCATCTTGTATATTATTCATTATTATTTGACTCTTTTTAAATGCCATAACATGAATTGCGGGGCCTGTTTTGGTTTTGTGCACACATGCTCAGGCATAATTTTTGTTTTCTTTTCTCTGATTGGGGTGGTTGTGTGGCTGAGGTGCATTGGGAGGATATGCCACTTTCTTCTCCAATAGTTCAAATTCAGTTGTTCTTTCTTGCAATTAAATTGCACAGATTTAAGGAATGAATGTATATATTATGAATCTATATGTTATTTGTCACTGGGAAGCTCTGTCTATTTCACTTTTAAACTGTGGTTTAAAAGGCATTTATGAGGCATTTATGGATAAAGTATCATTGCATTGTAAGAAAAGTGCACTATATATATATGCGTAATATAATATAAATGTTGTTGTGCAATTGAGATACTGTTGGTGGCGTGTCTTGTTTGTGTTTTACAGTTGGAGAATAGGCAGGTAAAGTGACTCGCTCATGGTGCCCAGTTTCAGTGGCAAGATTTGAACCCTCAATCTAAGGGTTTGAAGTCCAAAGCCATAACCTGTACACTACACTGCTTACCTAAATAATAATGTATTATTATCTATTATATGTATATATGTATATATATATATATATGTATGTATGTATATATATGTATGTATGTATGTATATATGTGTATATATATATGTGTGTGTGTATGTGTGTGTATATATATATATATATATATGTATGTATATATGTGTGTATATATATATGTATATGTATATATGTATATATATGTATATGTGTGTATATATATATGTATATGTGTATATGTATATATGTATTTTTAACAATCTTCTTAAATTGTATAAAGTACAGTTATGGTGTGAGGCAATTAAATTTAAGGTCCAACAAAGTTGTTTATTTATATCTAGCGCAAGGATCATGAAATTGGTCAGTCACATGTTGTAAAGCGGCAACTTGTCAAACTGCTTTGCCAACATAACTATTTTGAGACTTGGCAATAAGCTAAACGGTGGAGACAAAAGCTGAAATGATTTTGCTGGCCTCATTTCCCATCATGTCATACAGTATTGTCATACTACTCAAGAAACAGAGCAGTAGGCAAAACATGAACATTTTGTAGAATGATTTTAGTAGTTAAGACTGGTGAAGTTGCACATTTTGTCCAATTGTTTGAAATATCAAAATAGCACATTGTTTTTACAGACGACTTGCTAATGCTTAACAGTCATTTTTGGCATTTATGCAAAATAAAGTTTGCTCTTCAGAAATTTCCCTTGCAGAGTTTTATAAAATTCTGGGTATTTGTCAGAGTACATTTAGTCATTCTTTCATATTTTGGTTTTGTAGGTGTGTTTGCTATAACTCTTTTATTAAGAGCACATTAATAATGTTTTTTTAGTTCACAAAAATATTTAAACTGATTTCAGCTACTGTATTAAAGGATTATTTATAGAGCATTCATTTAGTTTCTTCCTAGGCTGTAGCAAAAGGGGCACTAAATACATTAGAGTTGACTTTACACTACGGAAACATATGTTTTTATGGCTTATTGCCAGCATTTTTTATAAGTAAAATGATTCAACTTTTAATTTAAAATTTAATTTTTACTTTTTTTTATGTATAATCTATCCCTGTATTTGTCAGTTAGTGCTAAATGTGTAGAAAGCAAGGTGCTTGATTGAGCTTTGTCAGGTATAAAGCACGCATACTAGAGGCCATGCAAGTCTCTTCAGTGTATTTAGTGTGACAGGAATGCAGGACACAGCAAAATACCCAAGTTTAGGCAGGAGAATCCTGGAAACATGCAACACCATTTTACTGATTATGTTTGTCAGGTTGTTTGTGCAAGATTTTTCCTATGGATTATGTAATTGCAAGGGGAACCAGCTAGCCAATTTTTTCCCCCATATTCATTTTAAAGTAATATTTGAAATTGTTCAAATTTAAAAGTGTTTCGCTGCTATGGGCCCAAAGCTGCCAGTATATTCTGTAGTTGTCCAAAAAACCTGAAATATGATTATACAGGTTTGGCAAAGGAATGAATGAATGTGTGTTGAGAGAAAACGGACAATTTACTATCTTGAATTCTTTTGTGTAATTTTTGTTATACAATAGTGTTATTTAAAAATTATGCCTTTCAAATTTTGTTTGCTGTAGATGCATGCAGCTAGAATATATAAAAAAAAAATTACCGGCCGTCTTTAGCTGGGAACTGAAGATGATTGTCTTTTAGTTGTTTGTCTACAGCATTTGCAGAATTTTACTGTTAAATAATATACCATGTATTCATAAACTGGAAAAGCTTTTTATTCTTCCTAGTGTTTAATCACCGAGGCAAACACAACGAAGCAAACATATACTGTATATTAAACAGCAGCAAATTATCATTAGTGTCTTAGTTTTACATTCTCGGGCAGAATGCCAGCTAACTTGCTCTTCTAACATCATGTATTGTAAACAACAGGCTTGCATCTTGTGTGAAATACAAGTCAGAATCTAGAGGTCTCATTTCTAAAATTGTGTGTAGAGTGATCCAAATTTTGAATGTATGATTATTTTATAAAAATCTTTACCAGTGATTTATAAAATATCTCTATGAAAGTGTTCATTTATCGTTCTGACTTGTAGCCTATTTATAAATCACAAATCATCTTAAGTATGAGCATATGCAAATGAGCATTTTAATTTCACCCAAAGAATTCATTGAAAAATCCTTATAAGATATAATGCCATGTAAATTGGAAGAAATAACCCATGATTAACTTTATTAAAATGGAAAATGAAATGGCAGATGAACTGAATCTAAATTGAATGTTTGTTTCCTTTCACATAAGCATGTTCATTCATGCTCATTCACTGAAGATGCTCATATCAAAACATTGTCACAGTTTTTTGCTCACTGATTATGTTTCCGGATCCCTTTTTTGCTTAAACATTTTCTTAATTGAACCTTGAGCTGCTTTATTATAGGGTAAACTGTTAGAACTGTGAAGACAATACAATGATAGCCAGCCAAGTATGAATTTAGAATAGGCTAAGATGCTTCTGATCTGTTTGTAGGTTCTCTCTGGAAGGTTGATTTTGCAAGAAAGCGCAAGCATAGAGGCAGCTTGCACCTCCACAGCGAAAGTATGATTGCTCTTAATAGAGCTGTCAAAGGTGGGATGCAACTTCTGGTAGAGGTTCATACAAATTGATAATCGTAGCTGATGACTGCTCATGAGTCACTTCATTATGAGTGAAAAAGTCTAACAAATTCCTGAAATGTACCTTAGGCAAATTCCCTAACTAGAGTAGGTGTAGTCATAGCTTGTTAGGCCCGATTTCCATATATAAAGTGAATAAATTACCCTAAGTAATGATTCTTGATACTGGACTGGTGAGGTGAACGCTACATTTTAATTAAGTAATATATAAAATAATGAAACAGTTTTATTTAAATAGAACTAAACAATCCTTTGCTTGATCTAAATAGTCTTTGTGCATGGCCCTTCTGCCGACCTATATGAATACATACTCATCGTCCTTTTCTGATTCTTCCTTTTTGTCTTTAAAAATGAATGATTTCACACTTGATATTATTCTTAACAAAGCCAAATGTGCTTTTGTTTATTTATTTGTTTGTTATTGCTTTTGTGTAATCTTACATTGTCATGAAAAAATCTTGCAAATCATGTGGGGAATGATTGAGCAGTAGTCTACCAGTGCATATGCATGAAGGAAAGGTTCGAAAGGTTCTGTGCTTGGTTTTCAGTTTGCATACATTTAAGAGTGTCTTGATGTGAAAGTTAGGTTTTATAAATCCAAATTTTGTATGTGGGTTTTTATGTTCCATGATATTTATGATATAACATGTTTGTATAATTAATTTATGTCTTAAGGATGTGGATGATCTAAAGACATTTTTTAACCAGTCCTGTTTAAGATTAATTCTTATATGTAAACATCTATGTGTGGAAGTATGTGTGTCTGTCCGGCCCATAAGTGAGAGGTGGAGTCGGGGTACGGGCTCCACCTCCAAGGATACGCATCGCGTGCACAGCACGCCGGCAAAAACGAATCCTCCGAAGAAAGAGTGACTTGTTTAGCTGCTAATATAAAGGTAAGGTGAGCACATCGGCAAAACGGTATTCCTTTTACTTTTCCTCCCGCCGCTAATACACAAGCGAGGCGAGCATGTCGGCAAAACGAAACCTCCAAAGAAAGACAAAGTCGTTAGCCGCTAATGCACAAACGATGCAAAAATATCAGCAAAATGAAACCTCCAGCAATGCTCAGAGTAGTTCCTTTCGATTACCTGACATCTCTACATTTCAATTTTTTTTCAGACGATTTCAATAGTTAAGCATGGGCTTACACATCTAGTATTTAATATGAACCAAGAACACAAGATCTTCAGAAGAGTAATCAAAAGCAAGCTAGCTAGCTACAGACAAGGAGGGGTAGGTGCCTGTATGATGTTTTCCTTAGGGCGCTTCTTGCCTTACTTTAGAATTATAAAAAAAAAAGTTGACTCCTGTAAATGAATGAATTTGAGTAATAATCCTAGAACATGAACACTAAAGATATTTTCATACCTAGTTCGTTTGGACCAGTCTTTTCAAACTCTTGACACAATTTTCCTGAAAGTCCAGTTCGTTGAGGTAGATGTGAACATGCCAGTCGCACTCAGGTGTGGACCAAAACAACCGTACTGAAAGCCTTTTGAAAAAGGACGGTCTTGATGTGATACAAAGCAAACCCTGGAGCAGTTCCCATGAAGTCTGAATGTGATCCGTCACAGGATCGATTTTAAGTACCTGAAATACTGTGCATTATCCGTGATATTTTGCATGCTGTGGTAGTCGCGCTGAAAGTCTGCTGTCAGTAATAGGATAATCTAATTCATAATATAATGAGTCAGTAATTAACATGGAGCATTACAATCATTAAAAAGGTAAAAAAAAATATACACACTTGTACAAATATTACACAATTCACATAAAATGACTTGCAAAATCACTTTCGCTTAATCAGAGCAGTACCTGATTTAGTCTTGAAGCCATTTGTGCACATGATCAGACAGTAGTTGACAATGTTTAGGTTAGGGTATGGAGGCGAAAGTGGCAAAAAATAACCCACACTGCATTGTGTGATTGCCAATGAAACGTCATAATCTTACACCACAAATGCACCACACATGCAATTTGAGTGAACCCTTAATGCACAAACTAACACCGACATGTCAGTGAATCAAGCTCAATGTTAATCGGGTATTCCAAAGTAAACCTTAATTACAAATATGTATAGTAGTTAAGACAGCAGAGATGTGATTTGAGATAAACTATCTTGAGGTTACATTCATATCGTGGCTACTGGAAAGCAAGTATGCAGCACTAGCAAAATACCCGCGATTTGGAGGAGACGTAGTGTGTTAAAGTAATGAGAAAGAAAAAAACATTTTAATAATAGCGTAACATGATTGACAATGTAATTGTGTTGTCATTGTCATGAGTGTTGCTGTCATATATATATATTTATGTTTATATACACACACATAAACATATATATATATACATATACACACATATATACAGTATATATACATATACATCCACATATATATGTATATATATATATATATATATATATGTGTATATATATATATATATATGTATATATATATATATATATATATATATATATATATATATATATATATGTGTATATATATATATATATATATATGTGATGTATATATATATATGTGTATATATATGTGTATATATATATATATGTGTATATATATATATATGTGTATATACATGTATGTATGTATATATATATATGTGTATAATATATATATATATATATATATGTGTATATATATATATATATATGTATATATATATATATATATATTATATATAATATATATATGTGTATATATATATGTATATATTAACTAAACCACGCTTTTATCGAAGCTTCTGTCGTAGTCTTTTGAAATGAAATTTTCCTCCAATCAGTCGTAGTGCGCTTCTTCCGACTGTTACATTTTGTACTCTGATGTGTGCAATCGTAATCGGTGTACCAGGAAATCATGCATTGACAGAAGTTCCCTTTGCTTGAATGCAAAGTGTGATTAAATGTGTTATTTTTTAGTCGTTATGGACATGCATTGAAGCTTCTCAGCTGTGCTTGTGCTAAGAAAGGAAACATTTTAAAATAATGTAACACGATTGTCAGTGTAACCTTTTGTAAGTAGTGCCTGGAGGTTTCAGAGTGTGAGAAATCTAGAGACAGCGTGTGTATTAACTTGTGGTTTTTTCTGTGAGTATTTATTTGGTGGCAGCGCCAGAAGTTGGTTTTGAAGAACGTTAGCTGCGGAGCTCAGCTCAGGCGAAGTGAGGTGAATGGGAGGAGATGAGGGCGGACTCCCACCCCGCCTTAACTGTCAATCCCCACAAAGACAGTCTCGAATTTGCATAAGCCAGCATTCACCTCAATTTTAACTAGTTAAAAAAACCCCTCGTTTAAACCCCGCGCCTCTCATTAAACTTGTATCCCCATTAGCAGTGGGCGTGACAAATGCCAAGGGCAGCCTGTCAATGAACTTAATTTAAATTTTAGGTTTACACGTGCTTTTTTTCCCGAAGTAGCTGCACAAATGAATATGGTTGTTTTGGGTCCCCGCCTTATTGTTTCGCTGCCTTCTCAATTGTATAATGCATGTTTTCTTCACCCCTTTTTGGAGCTCTTCTGGTTTTCAAATACTGCGTTGACAGTCAGTTCACGTGATTACGTGGGAGCGTGAGTGATGTCACGCAAACTCCCCCCCCACAGCCATCGAGCTCAACTCCATTACAGTATATGGAGAAAAATAGCTTCCAGTTATGACCATTACGCGTAGAATTTTGAAATGAAACCCGTCAACTTTTTTTGGAAGCTGTAAGGAATGAGCCTGCCAAATTTCAGCCTTCCGCTACACGAGTTGGAGAATTAGTGATGAGTGAGGAGGACTTTGCCTTTTAAAATATATAGATCATACAGTTACATGAAAATCTACTGTAATAAAACTGAAGCACACATTGTATGCCATCAAAGAGCTTGTTTTCTATTGTTCCCAGCTATTTGAACATGTCCTTCAGCACATAAACTTTTATTGCATAATTTCAAGTAGTCTTTCCCGCTAATAATTATGGAAAATACTGTGGCCCGTAAATACCCACCATTGATATTTTTCTGTAGCAAAAATTTTCTGCTAATGAAAGAATTCTATGAAACATCCTTGGGATGTTTATTGAATATTTAGTTTGTTGATAGTTTACAGTGTGAACGAAACGGAAATTTGAAATTGAAACAAAGAATAAACGTCCTCTGATTATGAACAAAACAAACAGATTATGAGTGGACATATCTCTTGAGAAAGTATCTGATTATTTATTTTGTTTAATCTGATTTATGCAATTGAATGTGGTCTGCCATTTGTTTGGTTGAACAATTCTTTAGATTCAAATGAATTCATAGATCAAAATATTAATTTGTTAACGTTTAAAAATGCAAATGTGAATCCATCATTCCTTTACCAACAAGGTTTAGGTTCGTTTGGTCCATTGTGTCTAGTCCTTCAAACTGGTGTCTTTTGAATTCCTGAATTCTGTATTTTATCTTCCATTTTAAACCGGTTTTTTGCGGGGCCCCCCACAGTGTTGGGGTTACCCTTCCGTCATTCTACAATTTCACTAACACCTAGGGCAAGTCTAATTTCCTGGGAAACGAAATTCTATTCCATTGAAAACCCTGATCAAAAA
>NW_024380397.1:0-29937 GCF_016835505.1 Polypterus senegalus | reverse complement strand
CCCATCTGCCTTGGAATAAATGAATCAGGCAAGGAAATCTTTGCTCAGTACATTCCAATTAAACAAACGTTAAAAGCACTGTTTTGTTGTGAATCAGTCAGGAAACAATATAAGAAAACAAAAGCTGAAATCAGAACAGAATACATTCTCAGTGATGTTTGGGATGGCAGAAACATTTATGAAAACAGCCTGTTTAAAAATGATTCAGAATCTTTAGGTTTAATCTTATATCAGGATGCCTTTGAAGTTGCTAATCCACTTGAGTAGTATAATGTCAGGCGGCTTCTGTCAAAATTTAATCCGAGTTTGATTGATGAGATTAAACCACGCCCCTTTTTAATCGAAGACCGGAAGTCCCACCCCCACCCACCATCTGTTGTTAGTTGACCTTGGATGACCTTTCAGGAAGTCCCTCCCCACCACCGGTTGTTTTGTTGACCTTGGATGACCTTGATCCGGGCCCCTGTTGATTAATGACAGGAAGTCCCCACCCCCAACCACCGGTTGTTTGTTGACCTTTAGCCTAGCCATCTGTTTTCCCCAGGAAACTGTCAAGGGCAATTTGATGGATGCCCCCACCCTCCTTGAACCCATCACCAACCCCACCACTTCCCAGCCCCCACTCCGCTTCCAAAGACAGGTTCAGGCATGCTGCAGCCGGTCCCTGGACAAGTTCAGGCATGTTCCTATCCATACCCAGACTGAATGGCCTGCCTAAGCCTCACTGCAGCACATGATGTCTGGCCCCTCCGCTTCCTGGGACACTTCTGAAACTGTTGTATAAAAAGTCGTGCATTTTCCTCAGTTCTAAACACTCTGTGAAGAAAAAATGGAATCTATGACCGACCCCGGTGAAGCATCAGTTCCGTAGGCTCTATTCTAAGGATCGTTTGAAAAAGGTTAAAAGATGTTTGGTTCCTGAGTTTCTTCAAGCTGGAGCGACCGACGAGGAACGGGTCAAGTTGTGCGAAACAATGGTAGAATCATGCGCGATCGATAAGGAAAAATGTCATCCGCCTGTAGTATTCAAGGACTGAATTCTGCAAGCTGAAGCGACGGCCCGGTAAAGGACTAACTGGTTGAAACATCGTTCGAATCGAGCGACGAATTGTAAAACCCCCCTTTATTTACGCCACGCCCCATCCCTCTTACCATAAATACTCAGTCTGTCAACGGATCCAGACAAAGGATCAGACCGTTTCAGAATTCTTTGAAGCTTTTAAAAGCTCTCGGCATATAGTCAGCTCCGGACTCTGAAATGACGGATGCCGGCGTAACAGCCTCGGGGTTTCCGCCTAAGACTCCAAAGACTGCAGCTTCAAGACCTGAATCTTACCATTTCTATAACTCTGGCCGGATGGATTGCCTTCAGGACCACCAAGAATCTGACCCGCGTTATTTTACTATACGGCCTGATTACACTCTCTGGTCAAGAGACCTTGAGACAGACAGCGGATTCCAGTTTCCTTGGTCTAGTCGTGCGTCACCCGTCACAGCCAATGGTGATCAGCCGGACACTGGCGTCTCCGTTAATGGCGATCAGACAGAAACCTCTTACCTAGCTCCAGGACAGCCTTGGGTGCACAAACAAGTTCGCAGGAGCCGATGTTGATAGGACTTTCTGAGACAAATATGGATTGCCCGATGGGGTACTGCCAGAAACCTGGAAAAGGCCCTGCAGCTTGTTAAAGGTCTGATGACTTCTCTGCTGGACATTATTGTCTACTGCGACCAGAAAAAAGAATGTCAAGGCTGTGGTATAAATCACCCTGCCCAGGTAAGGCATACATGCCTCTTTGAACCTGAAATCGGCTACCGTCAAGGTCGCTTTCAGAAGATTCTGAATATTTTCCGTAAATATTGGCTGAAACGACTAGCTGTTAAAGTTCTCGGTATTTTAATATTCTACTGCCGATTCCCAAAATATGTGTAGTGGTTGAAAAGACTGTAGATGAATTTGAAAGTACCAGCTCTATTCATGATACTGTAATGCAGTCATTTTATGAAATGGATGAATACTCCTACTGTGTAACCCGCCGTGTGGCAAATGAGTTTTGTAAGCGAAATATTAATCATGAGGGTCATATGAATCTGTGGACCAAATATGACCTGGAACTTGATGATATGATAGAGCTGATGGGTCTTTCTGAGCCTGAAAACACAAACGCCTGAAAAAATTCAGACTCTTAAATAAAGGTTTTCTATTTTTTAACTGGTGTCAGTGTCTGTTTTATCACCGGCGATGGAGCAGGTCTTGGAAAAAACATATTATAACTCTGAGAATCCCGGATCCTTGGGGGTAAGGATTCCTTGAAAAGAGCTCTCTAAGCGGGTCACCATATTGGGTCCCAAGAAGTGTCAGATTGGTTATCTGGGCAATACACCTACACGATACATAAACCGGCCAGAATCCATTTTAAAAGGAATAAGGTGTATGTTTCCAATATTGACGGCCAATGGCAGGTCGATCTGGCGGATATGACAAACCTGTCCGAGTATAACAGAGGTTACAAGTATCTACTGACTTGTATAGATATTCTTTCTAAATACGCTTGGGTCAGGGTTCTGAAAAACAAACGGGTAAAGAAGTAACCAGGGCTTTTCGAGAAATTTTGGAGGAAGGTAGAGTACCCGTCAAACTTCAGACGGATAGCGGTAAAGAGTTTCTCAATCGGGAATTTCAAAGCCTGATCAACAAACACGGGATAAAACATTTCACCACAGCTAGTGAATTAAAGGCTTCGTGGTGGAGAGGTTCAATCGAACTCTGAAGACCAAAATGTGGCGTTATTTCAGCTCCCGGAATACCGGTCCTATCTGCCGGGCTACAGGACTTGGTGAAATCTTATAATCTCAGCTATCACCGAGGTATAAAATGGCCCCTGCTGAGGTGAGTAGTTCCAATTCTTGGAAAGTCTTTAAAAACTTATACGGCCTAACTAAAACCAAAAGAAATCTAAAATATAAATTCAAAGTCGGCGTACGGTCAGAGTATCAAAATCCCGGAATCCTTTTACCAAGGGCTACGAACAAACCCTTTTCAGGCGAGGTATTTACCGTTTCTGAACTAGTCCCCAGGGATCCGCCCGTCTACAAGCTCAAGGATTATGACGGTGAAGACATTATAGGTTCGTTTTCGACGCCGAGTTACAAAAGATTCGAGGTAACGGACGTCTTTAGGATTGAAAAGATTTTGGCGAAAAAATATCCGTAGAAAAAGCATATTTTGGTGAAATGGTTCGGTGGCCGAAAAGTTTAACAGTTGGATCCCTGAAAGCTATGCGCAAGACGTTAAATACTGAGAATCAAAATTAGTATTTCATTCACGGTCTGATCACAATGGAGAGAAAAGCTTTTACGTTGTACTACCCAGCAATTCTTCCCAAGATGTTTTCCCTAATAATACCATCGAATTTACCGTCAAATTATCCGCCCCAATCGAACTACAGGGCCCCTGGGAAGTTGGATTGGCCGAAATTCAGTATCCGCACACCTGGAATACCCTAGACAAACCGGATAATGAATTTATGTTGGTGAATCCGCTAATAGCTAAATTTTATAGTATTCCCGGGCTATTACTCTAGTGTCGAGAGTGTCAGACAAGATGAATGAAGTGGTGTTGAAAGATTCGAAATTCTTGGAGTCCCGTTCATCAGACCCTCGAAATTCGCTATAGCGCTCTAAAGCGTAGATTCTATTTCTCAAACACTGTGAAGGATGAAACTCTGCATGTCAAGGGACAATTAGGTAGGATTCTAGGAGCTCATCCGGACAAAACTATTGGTCTGGTGAATGAAGCTCCTTACCCCTGGATATCAGAGCGGGGTTTTATTCCTTGTACGTCTACAGCGACATTGTTTCTCACCAAAGAGTCGGAGACAGCTACGTCCCTCTCTTGAGATGCGTACATATTGAGGATGAGATGAATAAGATTACCACAATCACCTACGACAAACCGCACTACGTTCCGGTTAGCAAGAATCAGTTTGATACTTTGACCATTGAAATAAAGACGGATCAGAACAAAGCGGTTCCATTTCAGTTTGGCAAGGTCCTAGTCAAGTTACATTTCAGACCCTCCAAGAGGTGTATACACGACTAATACTGAGATGAGATCTTACCTGGACCCCAACCCTTACGTGCATTATTATGAAGCCCAAGCCGTAACGGACTCCCGGGTTCTCTGGGTCCCCAGTGATGTACGGCTCTGGGATCGGAGGGATATTTCGAGGGCTATTTAGAAGAGCTTTGCCTCTCCTGAAAAGAGGATTCGAAATTGTCAAGCCACACATTAAATCAGCCGCTAAGAATATTGTCAAAGACGTGGTGGCTGGAGCCGTGTCAGGAGCGATGACTCGAGGAAACGAAGAAAATCAAGCTGGGGCTGGCCTAATGGTGATGAGGAAAACTAAACGTAAGAGGCCTCCCGGTCACGACCAGCCCGATCATCAAAAAGCGCCGTTCAGCTTTTACTTCATTTTCTTCTCTCCGCCACAAGGATAAGTCCAGCCCCAGAAAAAGAAATCGAAAAACATTTTTTAACTCAAGATGTCTTTCGTTCATCGAATGTCTCAAGAGTGTGTGAAATCCGAACTGGACTTGTTTACGGTACCCTATACTCAGACTAGTGTAGAAAAAAGCATCTATGTCGAGGTCCCCCCTCTCTCAGCTCTATCTGAAGTCGCCCCGCTGGAGTTTCTGATTACCGGGAATGGGGAAGACTACTTGGACCTGAATAACACGCTTCTACACGTCCGCTGCAAAATCGTCAATGCCGACGGAACTAATCCACCCCCCGTGGCCAAGGTAGCCTTTGTTAATTATCCGATAGCCGCTTTATTTCACAAGTGGATGTAACCCTGGGAGATCGCTAATATCCCAGAGTTCCAACCTTTACCCGTATAGGGCCCTTTTTGAGGGATTGTTAAATTACAGCAGTGAAACTCTCAAGTACCAATTTGGTACGGGTCTTTTTTACAAAGACTCGGCCGACGAACATGAAAACACAACCTTGGACGGTCCGAATGAGGGGTTCAAAAAAAGAAACGGTTATACGCCCAGGGTAAGACAGTAGAACTCCTTGGATCTATTCATTCTGACCTATTTTTTCAAGAAAAATTAATTCTAAACGGAGTGGACGTCAGAATAAAAATGGTGCGTAGCAAAAATGAATTCTGTCTGATGTCCGGAGATGCCGAAGCGTTACAAAGTAAACATTTTAGCCGCCTCTCTTTTGTCAAGAAAGTTAAAGTTTCAGCGGCGGTGAAATTGGGGCACGACGCACTCACAAACGCCAACGCCAAGTACCCCTTGGAAAGAGTGAATATGAAAGTTCTCAGTTTACCGGCCGGGATTGGGTGAGCAATCAGGAGAATTTGTTCTTGGGACAATTACCCAAGTACGTGGTCCTAGGCATGGTGGATAATGACGCCTTTTCCGGGGATTACGCCAGAAACCCCTTCAATTTCAAACATAACCATGTGGAATTCCTGGCCTTGTATTTGGACGGAGAACAGATTCCCGCCAAACCATTTCAGCCCAATTTTGCTAATGACACCACCGCCGAGAATATTACAACCTGGTGTTGGCCACGGAAAACACTTGAAAGACCAGCCTCTAGCCATCAGCCGTTCTGAATTCTCTAAAGGTTACACCCTGTTTGCCTTTGATTTGACGCCAGATCAAGAATGCGGGGACCATTTCTCATTGATGAAAACAGGGAACATGAGATTTGAAATCCGCTTTCGCAGCCCCTACCCCATACTGTGAATCTAATAGTGTACGCGGTCTTTGACAACATTATTGAAATAAACCAGAGAAGAAATATACTTTATGATTACTAAAAAGCATGAATACCCTGCAGATCAACAAACTCATGTCCAGTAATCCGTACACAGAAAATCTGTTTTACGGAGTGTTGGCTTCTGACGAACTGCCTAAAAGATACTTACGGAGCTCCGACCATGATCATCGTCAATACTCACCGTCAAAAACAACCCGGAGAACACTGGTTGGCGATACATCTCAGAGAAGACGGAATTGGAGAATTTTTTGATTCCTATGGAGCTCCACCAGACTTTATCTATTTTCCTGAGGAAATATACAGTTTTTTAAACAGAAACTGTAAAGAAATTATTCACCATACCCGGCAGCTTCAAAACTGGTTTTCCACCGTCTGCGGACAACACTGTATTTTTTTCCTGCACCATAGAGGAAAAGGACGCTCTTATCAAGAGGTCATGAACCTGTATTTTAATGAAGTCACCAAGAACGATGATATGGTTCAAAATTTTGTCAACACCTTGTCTAAGAACACTTTAAGAAGCTTTCAGGATCAACCCTGCATGCAAAGTTCTGGACCCTGTAATTATCTTAATAAAGAATAGGCAAACTGTGTAAAAAAATAATATTTTATTAAACAAAAATATAATTACATTTCAATAAGGAATCCATTCATTCTTTTTGCAAGATCTGGTTTTCCTGCCAACAGGTGTATCGGTAGCAGGCGGGGGCAGCAGAGGCAGCAGAGACAGCAGAAGCTCCGTCTGGGGAGGTTGGTTTGAAACTCTCTAGAAGTTCTCTAGTGTCCATGTTTGGTACGGCCGAGGTCGGAATGTTCAAGCCGGCCAGGGCCTTAATAAATTCTTTCCAACCCCTAGGTCTCCGATAGGATGGTATGTTATGACGGGCTGTTAAGTTCCGCATTAGATCAACCATATTCGTTCCGGGTAACGGTCTCCACGAAACACAAACTCTCCCAAGCCATTCCAATAGGTTGTATTAGGGTGATGCGTCATTTTCTGTAAAATTATTTCAGTATATTTCTTTGATTTATCCGGAGCACTTTTTAAAATCTCGTCGTACACCCGTTCTTCTGGGGTACTAGGTGCATCTTTGAGTGCCTCTGGCGGCACCTCCTGGTTCTCGACAGGCATCAATAATGTCAGAGAACCGGTTTCTTTATCCGCTTTTTTCACAAAGGTAAGGTATCTTTGCAAGACGGCCGTATAAAGATTTACTTTTGCATCGACGCTCAAATCATCGCGTTCAAGTATGTGTTTCATCTGTTTATCCAGTTCGCTTTCCGTGGCGCTTAAAATGTCGTTGGAAGTCTGGGGTTTCTGATGCCACTGAGCCATTTGTTGTTGAGGGACCAGGTACATCTTACGCGTATATTCCATATTTATACTCTCGAAGCTATTAAACTAGTAATAAAAACGAGAAAACCTCCTTTCTGATTTAAAAGGGCTTTTTCTTTTTAACGGGCAGTTTTTTATCGCTGAGTTTTTAACGGCAACGATGCTTCTTCAGCAACTTGAACTGCCTAGAAGTCAGGGGGACATGGCCTTTTAAAGTATTGAGAGCTATTTCGGCCAGAGCATAAATGAAATCGTCAGGAGCCTCGCTCAGCATCGCTTTTCTTCGGCGACAGGAGACCCTGTGCAGGGTCTTGAGCAAAGGGAGATTTCTTTTTATTCTGCACGACATGCCGTCTGTTTTCAAATACCGAAAATCGCCCGTCTTTATCTTTTCACGGCGTCGCCACAGGCCAGCGGGGAAACATACCGGTGCGTAAACGAAATTCGTCAGGCGTCTGGGCTTTCAGATCCACCAACAGATAACCGTAAGGTTGTCGCGTAAGCGTCCTCAAAGGCCTCCAAGAAAAATTTCACCCTACCGGGGTACATTTGACGCGCTAAATTAGTGATTTGCAGCTTATCTCTCGGGTTTTTGAAAAGGGTGATGTAATTGGCATTCAGATTTATCGTTCTACTTTTCTTGCCTTGAAAAAATAAATTTTGGACCAAGTAAATGATGGACAAATTCCTGTGATGAGTATATTTTGTGAAGGCCCTCTCTATCTCTTGGCTATGGCTCGCCTGTTCCATCAAATCGTCGACGATCACCAAGTTAACTCGATCAGGCGGTAGTAGTTCATCGTCGTTTAAGGAAGCGGGTAATCCCTCCAAAAATTTGATTTTGGGAAATCTGGCTAATAGTTCGTCGTACAGAGGCTGCCAACAACTATAAAACCAGACTATATTGTCAGGGCGGCGAGAAAGCACATGGTCTGTGTGTTCCAAAAGCTTTTTCACATAATGCGATTTGCCCGAACAGGAGGGTCCCGAGACTATTTTTGAGAACGGGTGTTGAAGTCTTACATCAAAGCCCTCTTTAGTATCCATAGGGTAGAGATGTGTAATCAGGCAAGAGAACCCTTTTGTTGTACACCACTCTGAATCTCTTTCTGAGTGGGCGATTTTGCAACGTCAGGGTCTTTTTGTTCCTATGAATCTGCGTACCATGAACGGTTATTTCTTTTGTGAGATCGTTTTCTACAAAACTATGCACTAGATCCATTAACGAATATAGGTTTACCTCTTGAGCCGTTTGGTGATTGAGAGTAATACCCTTTACTTTCATGCAGACCTTGCCTTTGAACGTTTTGTACGCGTACGTTTTTGGACCTCCAGAAACAAATTCTTCAATGTAGTCATCAGGATCTAGTTCGCTGGTGAGTTCGCCTAAATAGTCGCCGAGGCGGTGTGTACTGTCCGGGCGATGCTGTGAAGATAATGGAATCTGTATCATGATACAGAATCCTCGGTCCTAAACGATCCAGCAATTGCACAATTCTAGCCGAGCATAGGCGTGGTGAAAGCGGCGATCACCACATTGACAGGGCGGGTACCACGTATCGGTCATCCGCATACCTCCACTGCACCTGAGCGATTTCGTGCTGACAAAGCCAAAATAGGAGACCTGATACATGTCTGAGAACAGGTAATCAAAGAATTCTTGGGTGTGTTTAACAAACGTCGTGGTCAGTTGGTTAGGCTTCTGACCGAATTTTCCCCAAAGAGAATTCAGAAATAACTTGGAAATTTGTCTCTTGGCGGGGTTGGAGGCTATGTTTTCACGCTCCAATAAGACGCCTTCTTTTAAGAAATAGTCGTCAACATAGCGCCGCCGGGGCTTGTCCACGGCCCAAGATGGCCATCCAGAGGCCTCCTGTTTGCCTTTCAGATGAATTTTGATGTACTCGGAAAATAAATCTGCGGTACTCTGCTCGTAGTGCCATATCTCATGAATTTTTAAAACTTTGTACCCTTTATCTAAGGCCTTGAGTATTTCGACGCTGCACCAGGTTCCTGTTAAAGACCTTTCCCGATCATTGTGATGGCAAAGGCCGGTGGTTGTCTGGGTTTCTGCACACGTACGGCACAAAACGAACATCAATTTATTGCAAATTCTTAAAGGGAGGACCGGAAAATACAAATTGCGTGGGGCGAGCATGGTGATTTTAATGAGCCCGAAGTATTGCTTAAGATCGCCAAACTCCTCAAAAATAAAGGTCGGATGGCCGATCGGGTAGGTTTTTGTTTTGTTGACGTAGGGGTACAGACTTGTAAAATCGTAATATTGCATTTGCTCGTCACCTTGGACTTTATGGTATAATTTGATCGCGTTGGTGCGCCTCCATAAAGGGCATCACGGGGATTGATAGGTTCAGGAAACTCAAAGCGTCTTAAGAAATCTTGAAGCTCCACGTCCTCTTTTTCATGCGCTCCCAAGCGTGTTCCCAAAGCACTTTCACCGTCAGATTAAAGTTTTCCGCAATTTAATGAGTTTATCGTTAAGCGTTTTAAACAATTCTGCATAAGACGTCCCCGTAAGAGGGTGTTTGGCTTGCGCATCGTAGCACTCTGGACATCCGTGATAAAAGCAGCCAGCAAACTCAAAGGCCGTCGGGACACCCTGAACTTCGGCGTAACCATCTAGATAAAAGGACCCCATCTTGACTTCACCGTGATTCCGAGCATGTCGAATGTTTATTTTTTCCTTCTCGGAAAGAAACATTAGCCACTGAATAGAAGCATTAGAATAAGCTTTGTGAGTGCTTTTGTAATGGTCAGTAGGAATGATTCCAATTGCATTATCAGGCATGCAGTTTTGTCTGTACATGGACATACAGAGAGAAGCTAGGGTCATACACTGAAAAGGATCAATATTACCGATCCCGATCACTTCATCTCTAAATTTCATACAGGCAGTTCTCAAAATAACCACGTCGTTTCGACAATAGTACGCCATTTCTTGTCTAAAGTTGAAGGTTCCGCTTTTAATAGAGTCGTACCAAGACAAAAACTCCTCTCTTTCCTGGCTCATCATGTGTTGAATGCCGTAATATTTAGGCTCGGGGTATGGGCCGATGTAATTTTGATTTTCAGCGGTATTAAAGAAATGGGGAAAGTACCCTTTTTGAGCCTGGAATCCCAGGGCTTTGGGCATACTGCTCAATTTCATAGGTAAGAAGTTCAACGAGTCGATAAATCTCAAGTTGTAATCTTCTTCTATAAAGCACATTAATTTACAACCCTGAGATGTAACAAATGGAGTTTGCCCGCTTTCGATGAGATATTTCATGAGGAAATATCCGTCATACCCCTTAGAATTGTGAGCTATGAACGTGTAATCTTTGTATTTCGGACATCGATATCTGTGAAAGAATTTTGCTACGCAGTCCTCGCCGGCCCATCTCCATGATCGACCGTTCCAATGCATGCAGTGGATGTAATTGGGGATGTGTGTACCAGCATCTTGACGGCACTCAAAATCGTAGAACACGTATTTTTCATGGTTTGGTCTTTGCGGTAAGCTTTGAATAAAACACTGATGGTTTTCATCCGACTCTTTTACGACTGCTCTACAAACGCGACAGTGTTTGGGTCGACACTTGTGAGGTTTTGAACCGGCTTTCAAGCTGTATCTCTCGTAACAGAGAACACAGACTTTAAGGACGTCGCATATACTTTCAGACCGACGTCTTTTCATTCCATTTCGGGTTTTGTGGATTTGAAGCAAACCCTGATCGACAGAAACGACGACAATCGGGACATCGTAAAGCCTCCTCGTCAACTAATAGACAGTTTGTAGATAAACAGACATCACAGTGCTGTTCGCAGCGATGCCGTGACGGTATAGAATATCCCGTGTAACAGAAATCGCAGACGTAGGAAAACCCCAGAAAACCTTTTAGATTCAAAATACCGTAATAATGATCCTGGTGCAAAAACAGGAACGCAGTCTTTGTTTTTCTAACCTGGGTTGCTTCAAATTTTAATAGAGTGACGGTGTTCGGTTCCCTGTACCAGACGATGATTTTAATTCCTAGTAGCCTCTCAAATTTTTCGACATCTGAAAACGTTACTTTCTGATCCGTTGATAAACCGACCCCAGCGTGCAGACGGCGGGCCTCTTGTTCACACAATTTCTGATTGTTTCTGAACTTATCGTTTAATACAGCCAGCAAACCCCTGGCAAAACAGCACTGATCATCCCGGTTAAAGGAGTTCCATAGGTGCTTCCGTTTCTTTTGAAGGATTACATCGTTGAATAGGGAACAGGCTTTACGCCTAGCCCGCCGCCACCAGATGGAACCCTGACCACCTGAACGATTAACGTCAGACTGGAATCGGCTAAAATAGTAGCGTGACTCTGGAGAAGTAATTCAATTTGATTAAAAAAGTCTTCAACAGAAAGCAGGCCAGCTGGGGTTAGGGAGAAAACACTGGGGTTGAGAGATTCGGCACGTAATTCTAACTGAACTAGATCCATAGGATTCAAAGTGTTCGTAAAACTGTCTAATATTTGCTGAAGGGTCTCGTGTATATGATTAAAAACTTCGGCGAATGAATCAAGTGTGTAGGCCTCTGAAAAATTGAAGCGGTGTCTAATCTCGATATTGTTAAATTTTGGACGATCCGTTATAGACAAATTATTTAATCGAGAGGTAGAGGGTTGTGGGGAAATTACTGACGGATTCACCGTGTGCGTGTAGAGGGTTGTGGGGAACTTACTGGCGGCTCTGGAGACGATGGATTCACCGTATGCGAGGTAGATGGCTGTGGAGAGTTGGTTTCGAGACTCAAGTTTACCCCGGACGAATTAGTCACTCCTGATCCTGTCTGAGGATGTGGGGAGGAAGTATCCGGCTCTTTTAAGTCGTCAACAGGTGGGTGTTGAAGACTGGCCTTACTAGGTCCCGAGATTCCTGAGGTAGAAGGCTGTGGGGATTCTACATACATGTTTAGGGCAATTGGTTGTTGTGAAGGGCCTGATGACGTTCTGTCCTGAGAAGAGGTATTCTTCAAAAGCTCCAACAGAGCGTTAACTACGGCTATTTCATCAGAATTTAGAACCTGGAGCGATGTATCAATGAGATCAAAATTGTCAATAGGATGTGTCACTGGGGTTGGTGAATGAACAATTTCAGGTGATCGCGGAGGGGTAGGTATTTTAGGGGGTTTTATAGAATATTCAAGGTTATCAGACATCTCTTTTAATAGTCTCAGGTTTTCACTGGACGGCCTTTTCCTACCTTTGCGCCCTACAGGATGTTCACGGAAGCTGTCTGTTCCACTGTCGTTGCTGCTGTCACTGCTGTCGCGTTCTTTGCTGCTAGCGCTAGACCCGTTTTCAGGCATGACCTAAATTTAAGCAAAGGTTACAGTTATAAGCACAGAAAATAAAAATTTGCATTCAATGTTATTCTTATTGAAAGAAAAAAGTAAATATAAAACCTATTCTTTAATTTCTGGGTAGAACCTTGGAAAAAGTATACAGATGCAGCAAATGTAAACTCATGTCGGGTACGGAATTGTACCCAGGAGACTCTAATTCTATAAATTGTTCAAATGCCCAGCGAAGAACGTCACCCAACAGCACCAGTCTTTCGCGATGTCTCCGGTCGTGGTCAGGCTGATGGGAATATCGGGGTGAATAACGACTTCTTCGCCGAGATCCTCGCTCAGAGTGAGGCGATGTCGGTAAAGTTCCCCACCTGGGGGATGAACGGCGTCTAGAATTAGAAGACGCCGGCGATTGCGCTGGAGAATACCCACGGCTGCTCTGGCTGGGTGTCGGAGAATGCCCTCGGCTGCTCTGAGAGGCTGCTGGAGAATACCCACGGCTGCTCTGGCTGGGTGCGGAGAATGCCCTCGGCTGCTCTGAGAGGCTGCTGGAGAATACCCTGATGCTCCGAGGCTGCCCTCGGCTGCTCTGAGAGGCTGTTGGAGAATACCCCCTGATGCTCTGAGAAGTTGTGGTTGGTTGTGGATCCTCCCAGTTTTTGTAGACTTCTAGATTGTCTGAACCTTGCAGCAATTGTGTTAAAACACCCGGGAAAGTTGAATCTGAAAATAAAATTATAACCTTCTCAGTTAAAGGACTCTTTACACAAAATCTGCAGATAAGTGTGATCCCCAAAGTTTCATCCATAAATTGAAAAGGCCACTTACCGTGACTGTACAAATCAGCGTAATCCCTTTGAGAATCTGTTTGGTTTTGTACAGAATTTTCGTCTACAAAACAAAATACACCCCTATTTAAAATAACATTTCCCAATCCCTGCTCTTGCAGCAGCTGAACCAAATGACCAAGCACCAATCCAGACACCCACATACATACACAAGCTGCTCTACACGTGCTTACGCACGCACGCATGCACGCACGCACACACACACACACACACGCCCTCAAGCGGTTAATTATCACACAACGCGTTTAATATGCATCACCCTATTCAACCCGATAGGCTTCTTGTAACTACCCGAAGCACTTTAACAAACTGCATGAGCAATCCCTAAACTAAATTGGGTAAATCATTTTCAAAATAATCGGGTCTCAAGGTAATAAAATATAAATAAATATATACATAAATACAGAAACACGTTATAATATTCATTTACCCGATGATTCAACAATACTTTTGATACGTCTAAAGCACCTTAGTACGTCTTACATTTCATTTTAGCAACGCTCGGGGGCTTCCGAACGCTAGTAATTACATGCACGCCTGCGCACATGCACGACGGTGCACACACCAGAGTGCGTGCGCACACGTAAGCACATAGAAACGATGTAAACATTTTAGTATTTTAATAAAAAATCTCACCTGGTTGATTAAAATCGATTGGCGACTCTATCTGTATAAATAATTCTAAAGAAAAGAAAATAAATGAATCAACCGCACGTTTTGAAATAACTTTATTGTATTCCAAGACATTTTCCATTACAACCCAGTAATTATACTCAAATATTCACTCACGCGCCGTTCATGCGGTTAGTTAAGATACGTTTATAGACTCCTCAGCCCATTTCATGAGCGGATCAACCCAGAAGAAACATGTTATAAACAGTTTTATATTGACAAACACGTAAGCGCTTATACATGCACGCGAGCTACCGATCACCTATCCCAACCGCCCCCGTCCCTTGCCGATATACGCACGCGCAGCCTAAATACTGATATGCAAGCCATGCGCGTATTAAACAAGATATATTAAAAAAGGTTTTTACCATTTTGCGAATCGACGGGTATGAACAGCTCTAAGGAAAAAATATAAGAATTCACACCTCAGTTTTTAAAACATTTTCATTTAACGCTAATAAAATCATAAATAGTCTTACCTGGGTGCTCGGTTGTGACGATTGTTGCAGTTTGGTCTGTATCAAGAATAATTAGATTTCATTTAGATGCAGTCATTAAAATTACAATACATTATTCTAATAAATTCGTGCTGACAAACCGTATTGGGAGCGATTCATCTTTGCAGTTCTGAACGAAGCGTAGAGGTATGGGGCTTGGGGTCCGACCGCGGCTTATTTATAGATCCAAGAAGCGGGGTGTTTTACAATGTGCCCCAATCATTTAAATCGGACATCCGTATAATGCCCTTTGTCCAGTGTGGTCCGGAATTCGCCTAATAGATTTGTTTAAACATCTGTACGTAGCTCCATAAAACCTTTTCACCTTTGCAAAAATTTTGATCCGGTCACAAAGTTAATGGTTATCCGGAATTCGCCTAATAGATTTGTTTAAACATCTGTACGTATCTCCGCAAGACCTTTTCACCTTTGCAAAAATTTTGATCCGGTCACAAAGTTAATGGTTATCCGGAATTCGCCTAATAGATTCCGTTGTAACTCGTAGATTTGATTAAACAGACGCATTCTGTTTTGCTCCGAGGTTAAAGGTCATCAACGTCCTGAGCCAGCCAAACTGCGGAAGTGCCACCGATTCCCCAAAGACCACAGCCCGAGATATCCGCTCTGATTAAGCCATTCAAACTTTTAGAAAAAACTATCCAGATTTCTTCATGAGGGGAGGATTAACAGGGGTAGAAAAAGGGTTGTTTTAGATCGATTTAAATACAAATTATAAATATATTAATTCATTTAGCATTTAGACGTCTCCAAGGTGCTTTACAAGGGAACTGCTGCATCTTATTTAACTGTGTTATTTTTAAAGGACTTAGCGAACTAGTTATCACGTGTTTTACACGTTATCATGAAAGCCTTTAACTTTTCAACATCCATCCGTCTTTGGGAGAAAAAGTATCTGCGTGCTAAGCGCATGGGGATGGAAGAACGGGGGCTTACGCTCAGCTGTTGACAAGCCTGCGCGCCTGGACTGAATCAGCGGAGCTGTCAGGGAGGAGGTGAACTTACACACAGCTCCACCCATATGGCATGCACTGACGGCTCTAGCTGCGCTCCGGACTCAGTGTGAACAGAGAGAAAGATCCTTTCTGTGTGCTTTGGGAATGACCAGCTCGCGGATGCGCGCAGGGACTGCTAAAAGCCAGGCTGCGCAGAGGGTGCCGGGCAGCTTGTATTTCAACGTGCTTTGAACTACAATCACACGCCTGCGGGGGTGCTAAAAGCTAGACTGCTTGTCTTTCTGTGCGCTGCTGAATGCTTTTAAACTCAGAGCCTGTCTGTGAAAGGATTTTCACGGAGATGGGAAGGAAAAGACTGTTTTGTCTTAGATAAAATACAAGGGAGTTTACAAATGATATAGCAACGATTAGATAGATAGATATTTTTAAAATAATTGTTACATAGATATAAGGATTCTTACCTAAAGCAATATTGGAGGAACGGCGACAAGTTAGATCGGTCCGAACGGAGCCTGTGTGTGTATGTCCCAGGAAGAAGGGGACCAGACATCATGTGCTGCAGTGAGGCTTAGGCAGGCCATTCAGTCTGGGTATGGATAGGAACATGCCTGAACTTGTCCAGGGACCGGCTGCAGCATGCCTGAACCTGTCTTTGGAAGCGGAGTGGGGGCTGGGAAGTGGTGGGGTTGGTGATGGGTTCAAGGAGGGTGGGGGCATCCATCAAATTGCCCTTGACAGTTTCCTGGGGAAAACAGATGGCTGGGCTAAAGGTCAACAAACAACCGGTGGTTGGGGGTGGGGACTTCCTGTCATTAATCAACAGGGGCCCGGATCAAGGTCATCCAAGGTCAACAAAACAACCGGTGGTGGGGGAGGGGACTTCCTGAAAGGTCATCCAAGGTCAACTAACAACAGATGGTGGGTGGGGGTGGGACTTCCGGTCTTCGATTAAAAAGGGGCGTGGTTTAATCTCATCAATCAAACTCGGATTAAATTTTGACAGAACATGCCTGACATATTACTACTCACTTGGATCAGGAAAGAAAAAACACAAGATTCTTGCTGTTTATGTCACACTTGCAAACCTCTTGCCTTTCTGTAGGGCAAGCATTGACCACATGCAGTTAGTTTTATTGTGCAGGGAGCAGGATTTTAAATACTTTGGTCAGGACGTTGTCTTCAGTCCTCTGATTAAAGACCTTAAAGACCTTGAGAAGAATGGTATTACGTTAGCCGATGGAAAATTGCACAAAGGTACATTGTGTGCCATAGCAGGAGACAATCTCGGCTCACATTACATTGGTGGATTTGTCGAAAATTTTAGTAGGAGTAGAAACTTTTGCAGATATTGTGAGATTGACCGACAAACATTCCAGTCAGCACCCCTGACAAAGGCTTTAACAAGAACAGTGAAGTCTTATGAACAGAATGTTAAAGATTTAGATGCTGCCAGAGCTGACAGTGTTGTTGGTGTCAAATTCAATTCTGTTTTTAATGAGTTGAAGTATTTTCATGTTTGTCAGCCAGGATTACCTCCCTGTCTTGGACATGATCTTTTTGAGGGTGTTGTGTCCAATGACCTTGCATTGTTCATTGATCATCTTGTGATTCAAGAGAAGCAGTTCACATACCTCGAATTAAATCGGCGCATTAATCAATTCAGGTACCTTGGCAATGATGCACATGATAAGCCATGTGAAGTACACCCTGGTGGTGAGAAATTACGTGGTCATGCAGCACAGAACTGGTGCTTGCTCAGGCTTTTACCTGTTTTGGTGGGGGAAAAGATTGCCAGTTCATCTGAAAAAGAGGTTTGGCAATTAATACTACAACTCAGACAAATAGTAGAGCTTATTTGTGCTCCTGCCATTAACACTGGTCAGATAGCATGTTTATCAGTCATGATAGATGAATATATAGACACTCGAGCAAAGACTTTTCCGTGTCACCCTCTTAAACCAAAACATCACTACATGTGTCATTATCCTGAGCTCACTAATTGGTTTGGTCCTCTCATTCGGTTGTGGACGCTCCGTTTTGAGAGTAAGCACTCGTACTTTAAGCAGTATGCAAGAAAATTGCACAATTTCAAGAACCTGAGTGCTACATTAGCAGAAAGACATCAGCTTCTGCAAGCATACTTAAATGCAGGGAATTTTTATCATGAAAGTTGTGTAGTGGAGAGAGGGACAGATTTTCATATAAATGACTACAATGATGACATTAGAGGGTCAGTTGCTTACCTAAATTTTCAGCCAGGAGACACGATAGCAACAAATGAAGTGACTATAAAAGGAACACTTTACAAAAGAACATGCATGTTGTTCTGGACAGAAATGATGAGGGTCTTGTATTTGGGAAAATTGAGTTGATTCTCATTCATGGCAATTCAATGTACATTTTGTCACAAAGAAATATCAGTCTTTTTGCCTTGTGGACCAGGGAATTCACTGTTTGACATCACAAAATTTGGGTGACTTATGCATTAATCAAAATAACCTACCTAATTACTATCCTTTGCCTGAATACTCCTTGTGTGGTCTGTCTGTAAGTGTTCTTCATCATTCTTTTCCATTACTAGAATGATGTCAGAGTTACAAGAAGAAATTAAACAAACTGTATTGTCAGTAATACCAGGCCTTCCTGAGGAGCGACTCAATCAGTTAGTTGAGAAACTTATAGGCCTAGGAGTAGAGAGTTTTGAAGATTTAGTGTATGTGAAAGAAGAGGACATCTTAGAGTTCATACAACCTATCCAGTGCCGAAAACTGCTCAATGCCTGGAAACATCACGGTAAGTGATTAGCCAATAAGCTAATTATGTTGTGCTGCAATGTTTATGGTATCATTCTTGAGTCAATATTTAATTTCTTAATTCATTTTTCAGAACAAAAAAGCAGCATTTTGGCTCAGCAATTTGTTCAAGCTAGCTCTCCTCAACATTCACCACAAACAAGCTCCTCAGGCTCCTCTGTAAGTAGCATGGGATATTCTGCATCTTCTACCAGTGTGTCTCCTGTGTTTGTTACCTGGCCTGAAACCTTCCAAGTACCCTGGGACTCAATGCCAACTGGTATACAAATGGCTATTGCAAATTGCCAGAGACCTTCACCTGCTGACCTAAGACAAATGATAAGGGTCCTTGCTGATGAAATAAGAAAACATGAATCAAATCCCACCAGATCACAATGCCTTATAGTTGTTCGCCAAATAGTCAAGCAGTATCCAAAGAGTTTTACAGACATGATTGGTGACAAGCAGATTGGAGGTGGATATGCTTCTCTTCTGTCACAGCTCAAAGTGCGCATAGAGCATCTGAACTGGAGCAACACACTAAGTCATCGGATCCAGAGTAATGAGAGTGGAACCATTAAAAAGAGAAGCACCACAGACTCCTATGGTTGCACACGATGGGAGCCTGAACTTCCAGCTGGTGAAAGTTATGACAGCCTTGAAGTGAAGCGTCAAAGAATGGAGGAGATATTTCTTCATGAGGGAAGCACTGGAGCAGACAGAGGAGAAGTTCGTAAGTTAATGGAGGAAACATATTGCTACCAGCGTCGAATGATAAATGCCATCCCGTCTCCTACCATTGCCAATTTGAAAACAAAATGGCCATACCTCTTCATGCAGAGGTATATGTATTGTCATTTTGAACTACTCACTGACAGAAATGTCCTCAGCCATTTGGAAATGTCATTTAAAGAATGTGGGAAACTCATTACTGAGTATTTTAAAACCAAGCCAACTAATGCCATTGTTCAGAAGGTCCTAACCAGGGGTGAAGAGGATATGGCTGCCTGTGTCTTGCAGCTACTCTTTGCACATTTTGAGGAGAAAATGGATGGGCTCATCCTTCAAGCAGATGTGAGTTAAATATTTTCAAAAAATTATATTTATGACTGTATGTATGACTTATTTCTAATTGTTTGCATGCTGCGTCTATTTATTTATTTATTTTACTTCAGGCATTTGCCACATTCAGCAGACATCCAGGGAACACTCAACTTGCCTGGCAGTCCTCAACTGATAATTCTTGGTATGTAAACATAATAGTGTGGAAATCTCATTTTACTAGATAAAAGTTACTCAGGTTTCAGAGGACTCAGTACAGAGTCATGGGTATATTTTGTAATCTTTGTTTTCAGGTCAAAATCTAAGTAACCAGCGGTGAATGGTGAGCATTGAAGGTCACGTTGTATGTGAAGGAACACAACCCAGCTTTGTCTCTGGACTTGCAGCTGTATTTGCTTCATATTACAATTTCAACTTCCATTATCAAGAAGAGGCTGCACGCACCCTTGAGTTTGTTCAAAGGTAAGGCATTGGCTTATTTTCTATCCATACATTGTTATTAAAACTGACATACAGTTCCATTAGACTTTATTACACACTGCCTGTAAAACGTTTATACACTACTGAGCTTAATCTCTTTCTCTCATGCTCTATCAAACATTTCACCTTTAACCACCCTGACATACACCATGATGTTCTTTCTCTAAATTAAATTAGATAAAATTGGTACAGGCAGTCATGTACATTTGTTTTAAAGAATGCAAATTGCAGTCATGACAAAGTGAGTTATCATTATTTTTTATATAAACAAGTAAATGTGTTTTTTTTTCTTTGTTATTTAGACGATTTCTTGACATCAACCCTGAACGAGGGTCCAAGGCCAAGCAAGGAAAACTTATATCTAAGAAGACTGGCCGAGTAGTCCAAAAAAAGAAAAGCTCAGTAAACCCTCATGTTTCCTCTCTACTTCGTAAGATAATGGACTTTGAATGGAATTTTGTCTGAGTTCATCCAAGACACTTTCTCAATGTTAATTTTGACAGTTTCAGTATTATTTATCTAATATGGTGTTCATATTCTGTTCTAATGTAAAACTCAAGATTGGTTCACTTTTAAATTTACCACTGAACAATACACTATGTTTATTGAGTGAGTTTCCCACTTTTGTTGCAATGATTTGTTTATCTGAAATAATGTAAATTTAAAATAAATGTTCATTGAAATGTTTCAAATGAAAGATGCATTATTTGTTTTCATTTACATCCATCTTAGTTAGTAAAAATTGCAATATAATGTTAATATCAATGCTGTAGTGACAATCTATGCTACTAGAAAAAACACCATACAAAATGGTAATCACAGTATGACCACTGTAAAATACAAACATTTTTCTCGTAATTTTACAGTAAAATACTGGCAGCAGAGTTGTCAGCCACTTACTGTAGAAATACAGAGATGCTACTGTAATTGACTTTTACAGTATTACACTGTAATTTCATAATCCAGTATTGTACAATAATATTACAGTATCATACTGTATTATGAAATTACAGTGTAATACTGTAAATGTTAATTACAGCAGCGTCACTGTAAAAGTACAGTAAGTGGCTGACAACTCTGCTGCCAGTATTTTACTGTAAAATTACACCGAAAAATTTTAGTGTATAGTTTATTTTGTCATTAAAGTAGAACTTCATAAACTTCATCTTAAAATCGTTTAATTAACAGTTTCTCAAATCCCATCGTAACTAAAGTAGTACGTTAAATGCTTTGTTTTGTATGTGATCTTCAATGTGCTCTATGTGTGTGACACTACGTGCTTCTTAAAATGAGTTTCTCTTCCTCCGACAGGACACAGAATCCATTACATTCGTGATATTACAGCTCTCTGAATAATTAAAATACTGAGATGTATACTTTATATCATTTTCATGATGATAGGAGTTGAAGAACGTTATGAAACATGGGAACACGTTGGCACAATGATTGTGCGCGACCTTGATGAAAAACTTTATTGCAGCAGTACTGTCTCTTTCAAGCGTACTAACCTCAATTTCTGTCCTTCTTTTCTTTCTCCAAATACCCAAGCACTACACAATCAGCTCTGTAATAGGCGTTAAGCCATCTGTAAGCTTAGAGTGCCGATTCTTCAAAACTTTTAAGGAACATTGAAATATCTTAGTAGTACGTGTTTAATTATTCTGTCCTTCATGGAAGTCCCAGCAGTGGCGCTTCTACATTAAATTGCTCCCCGGGCGAGACTCCCTCGGGCGCCCCAAAAAACATGACAAAACTACACATTTTGTACACACCACACGTTTTATTGTAGTAATTCCGTCATTCCGTAACAGACCAATTTTTGCAAAAAAAATAAATAAACTGCTCATAACTTAATTATACTCTGTACAAACCAATATTATTTAAGAAAAAATATTTTAAATTATTAAGAATAATATACAAATAAAATATAGAATAAATCACACTAAAGAAAATTATTTCACTGCAGAACAGAAAACACAAACTGAAACTAAAATCTGACATTTCTGGCCTTTCTAGATGCAAAGTCATCAATAATGGCATCATATGAGATATGCTCCCCTACTGAATGATTAATGCTTATGACAGCAAGGCCAGTGAGCCGTTCCCGAGACATGGTTGACCTCAGGTATGTCTTGATTAACTTCAGTTTGGAAAAGCTCCTCTCTGCTTGAGCCACAGCCACTGGCAGGGTAAGTGCAATCCTGAGAGCAGTCCAAAAGTTGGGGTAGATCTCAGATAGATCCTTATCGTGCATGAAAGTGATAAGATCAAGGAGGCTCATGGATTTTGATGGCAGGTGAGGGAAGTTCTTGATTTCCTGCAAAAGCTCTCTACTGTCCAAATCAGAATGCCCTGCGAAGTGCAGTGTGGTACCTAGTGCATTGCACTGCTCTGCCAGCTCCTCATCTGCAAGACTAGGGAAATATGTCAAAACCCCAAATTTGTTTCCCATATTTTCCAATGTGGTCAATCTCTCCACGATGGCTGACAGGGCTGCATCAAGAACAACATTGAAGAATCCAATCTCCAACTTCCTAAGGGCATCACTGAAAGGCTCATCATGTGATTCATATGAGAAGTGGCGCTTTGTGGACCTCAGCCTTTTTTGTTTCAAAACAGCTTCCACATTCGTTTCTTCACAAATGTCTTTGGCCGCCATCTGTGCAGTCACAAAGCCACTTTTAGGCCCTGTAGCTCTGGAGACCTTGCTCAGTCTTCTTCAAAAGATTCACAGCTAGGTCGACATGCATATTTGGAGACTGCATGGCTACAATATTACTCTTAAAAATTGCAAATTTAAATAAACATGCCCTAACATGTATACAATATAATCTAATCTAAGGGAGGAACAATTAGCTCCTTGGTTAATTTACTGCCTCAAATGATATGCTTTGTCACGTAACAGAGTTATAGCAAATGGAAAATGTTTGTCTTTTACACAATCTACACATATGTGAATTACACTGGCTATTTACAGTAGCCAACACAAACAATGGAAATAAATAATAACTGTACTTGCAACAGTTTTGTTGCAAAGCATAATTTTGTGGTTAAATTTAATTAGATCTCGTGTTGTATACACTGCTGAAAAAACAATAGAACCCTGCCCAAAAAATAAAAGAAAATGTAATGGATTTAATGGTTATAATGGGAATTGTATTGGTTTTAATGGTATGATTAAGGTATTCATGTCATTGTGTTAATTAGTGGTATAACGTTAACTCTTACTTTGTTAGCCTTCTTGCTTATGATGCATGCTATGCTTACCTTGCTAAAAAAAAAAAAAACACACAGTAAAAGCCTAATATACAAACCATCACAGAAATTCTAATGGTTTCTATTAAATACCATTGTGAACCATTAACTTTTCTCCAGTGAAACTATTACAAAATTCCTTATTGTAGTGTGTTTTGGGCACTTTTGCAATAGGATTTACCATCCCACCCACCAATAGAATCCATCATATACCAGCAGACACTGTAGTTCACCTCTCCTGAATATCTTTAGACTGTGGGAGAAAGCGGATCCATTTGGAAGAAACCCACAGTAACACGGGGAGATCATGCAAACTCCTTGTAGAGAGAAGTTAGAGCTCCAATCCCAGCCTCATGTTGTGTGCTGCCTTTATACAAATACAGTGAACCCTCGTTTATCACAGTTAATCCGTTCCAGACTCTACCGTGATAAATGAATTTTCGCGAAGTAGGATTCTTTATTTATAAATCGAATATTTTCACAGAGTATAGAAAACCTGTTTACGACCTTCTAAATACGTTTTTTAACATTATTTGAGCCATCTACACATGAAATAACACCCTTTAGTCACCATTACACTCGTATTACCCAATATATTAGAGAAAATAAGACATATTAGACGTTACAAATATCATATTACTAGGCGCACTTGCCTTTTAAGGCGACCGACTTTTATCCTCAATTTTTGTGCGCTCCATGTGTACATCAGGCATGTAAGTGTAGAGAATGAGAACATCAAAGTGCCCATTCATAACATCTCCCGAAAACCTACTTTTTTTTTATCCCCTCAAGTGCCTGTCCAAAGTCGTACAATGTCAGCCCGAATCTGTACCGCTAAAGACGGAGTTTCATGCACTAAATAAGCTATAGATGAGAATAAGCAAGCATCGCGCACAAAAGCAAGGGAATGATGACAGCACCAGAACTGTGCTCACATCGCGTCGCTTCGTACCTCAAGCCGCAAGTAGTAAGTCTGTAATAAGCGGACAATCCCGAACGCTTTTATATAGTAGATTATTGTACTGTACATTTAATTGCACACAACCACTAACCTATGAAGGCACGACCTCTGTAGGAGAGTCTTCAGAGGTGGTGCAGTATCTTCAGCAGGTGCGTTGTTGTCTTCAGTGAAGAAGTACTAGGAGTAGGCAGCATGTGTCTGGGTGCGCGGCTGAAGAATATCTTGATAGGCAGTTGCTGGCGCTGTCTTATATGCGTGAGAAAGCTTTTGTAGGGTATTGCCATCTTTAATCATATCCAAGAGTTTCACCTTCTCCTGGATAATAAGCATCTTCCTCCGGCGCTTAGTTTTATTGTCAGAAGGCTTAGAAAAAAGCAGCACATTTAGGAGCCATCGTAGGGCTCAGAAAAACGTTCTCAGAAAGCACATGCGTAGTGACATAAGCGTGTATGAGAAAAAAATCGAGATAGAGTGAAGCCGCGAAAGTCGAAGCGTGATATAGCGAGGGATCACTGTATATAAATATTCACATATACATTAGCATAACTGTACAATTAACTATAAGTATAAATAACACACATGTATATAACACATGTAATAACACACAACAATCCATGTCATTTTACACCCGTTTTGTTTCCTTCTCTCGCTTTCTGCATCAACTGCTCTCTCTGGCATCTGGTCTTCCTTTCTCACCAGAATGGCCAGTTTGATTTTGTCTTCCAGTGTTTGACCATCAACAGGACCATACAGACTTGCTGGTCAGTGTAGTGGAAGCCGCGGATTAAGCCACACGGGACAGGTACACACTTGTGCCATATAGGAGAAGAAGAAGAGAGGGCTGGGAAGCGAGCCGTCAGAGACCCTCATAGGAGTGCCCGCTCTGCTCTTCATATCCCCATGTTTAACTTTTTAAATGTCATTTCTACCTCGTGACTGTCCATGTGATGGCTGCACATCTGCGGCTCAGTGTGCTACCAGCTTTCTTGTGGATGCAGCTTGGGGTTTCTTTAATCCGCTGTGCCTTCCTTGGCTTTGTCTATCTGTCATTTTCTCGGACCTGGTATGTAGTTGATAAGCCTGCGTGTCATCTCCTGGTCCTTTTCCTGTTTGTCACAGTAATCCTCAGTTACTTAAGTGTCTCATCCCATCCTGTTCTTATTCTTAATTGTGCTTAAATTTTTAATGAAACTCCTAGCTTGATGCCCACCACCTGAATCTGTTAGAGCAATAAAATGCAAGAATTCATGACAGATTATTCGTTGTGCCATGTCTGATCTGAATTGGTTTTCCCCCTAAGCTTCTGCTGGTGGGCCAGAGTGGTTTCTTTTCTTAACAGTTCTTGGCAGTTTTATTGTGCGGTCCCTTCATTCTCTTATCAAAATTCAAAACTTTCAAAACTGTGTGACAGCCACTCTGGGGTTTAGGGGGTCATTACTGTCACATCTTCAGAGTACAGTGATACTCAAACAGCTGAAACAGATTGGCGTCAGTGTTGATCAAATCTGTAAGCTGCACATTTGTAGTTTGTGGTATTTCAGTCCACATCTGCAGATCATCGTAATTCAGATTTCATCCCTCACTGTAGTCAGTGGCGTAGCTCTCTTGCTGAAGGCCCCCGTGCAGCACCCTGAGGTGAGCCCCTCCTGTCTGGCATAACTGTTAGTAATTTATACTATTGATCCTAGGGGCCAGCTGGGCAGTGGTGTCCTCGACCGCGTCACTATCATAATCACACGCTGGTGACAAATAAACCAGCTCTCTAAATGGAATTTGTACTAACTTTTTAAAATCGCTTTATTACAGCTGCTGTAAATTAGTAAAAATTAATTAATTTGTGGGAATGGAATGTGGGGGGTGTGGGTAGTAGTAGTCTTACATAAATACATTTAGGATGATGACTTGTTTGCTATTCCAAAACAACTTTGTGAAGGAAGATGTAACTTAAGCTAGAAAGCAGAAACTGTTCTGTGCTATAAAATGAAGCCATTTCTATTTGTAACAAGTTAAAATGACAAAACCAGCTGACAGGATACGACTACACCATCGACCCATTTTACATAAGTTCATAAAGTGAGGTGTTAGTGGTTTCAAGACATTTGCTGTTTCGATAGGAAATTGCTTGGTTATATATGTTGCTAGTTTGTTTTTAGTTGTTTCTCCATTTTTAATGTTTTTTGCAGACAGCACCTGATCTGAAGCTATTGTATCGCTATACTTACAGACTTGGTAGTTGCAACAATTTCAGTTCCTGCACTGTCTGCATAACCTGCTTGTGCCTTTTGTGACGATTCACCAGCATCAGCATTCTCTGTTCCCACTGCTGGCGCTTGCTCAGTTTTGAGAAAAGCAGAAATCTTGGTAAGCTTGGCATGTTTCAATTCCTGCTGCAGGCGTGCCTTAGGTTTAGCAGCACCACTCTTATAATGGTTGCCAGATCCGCTGCTATTGGCCGACTTGGTGTTGTCTGGCTAGAGTATAAAAAGCGTCAAATTGTTCAAATATTCGACTAACGTGGACCATAACTTAACAACAGAATTGCTATGATTTACTGTTTACGAGTTTGAATTTCTAAATTTTTTACATCAAATCTAAGTACAAAAGTAACAATTATTTACGATAATAATGTATAACTACACCATTCATGTGACGTCCTTCAAAACTTCTTCTGTTCATGTCTGCTGTGGTACGCCAAAAGTCGTCAAATTTGGGAATGTGCACTCCTCTGTAAGGCAGACTAGGACATGTCGTCCCTCTGATTAGGCTCTGAGTCTCCAAACTCAAAATTTGTGTAAACTGTAGGTCTGCCGAATACGTAATATCATCATGGACCTGCCTGGTGATGGTGCAAACATGCAAATAAAATTGTGAATTATTAACACAATGAACTGTGCAAGTGATTAAAGTTATTCCATTGTGTTTTAAATCTTTACGGCTCCGAGTGGGCTCCCCAAGCTCGTAGGCCCATGTGCTTTGCACAATCTGCACGTGGATAACTGAAAAGTTTCATATGCAAGATTATATCAGCTAGCTGAGAAGACTCAATAGGTTGAAAGGAAGTAAACTGGCTGTGCACCGGCCTTAGAGTGACAGGTGTCTTCCCACAGTAATCAACACTTGGAATAGTAATGCTGGAACAAATGGCTTGAATTTAACTTATAAAATAATTAACAAAAAGCTCACATGTCTCAGGCGTACACTCAGGGAAGCCGCTGATAGGTGGGTTTAAAAGAGTGTTTATGGTGCTAAACAGCACCCTAAGTCTCAAGGCAGCATTCACAATTAAACACGATAAAAAATGTGATTTTGCTGATCTCACAGCCTCTTGATAGGACTTCCAGCAAGTTCTAAGAATTTCATAAGAGACCTGCACTTTGTCCTTTTTCCACCTCTGTTGTAATATTTATTTTTCAACAAAATATTAATAAATACAGTATATGTGCAGTTTTGTTTTAAGATATGTCATTGAAATGTATTATCAGGCATTGTTTAGACACCTGTGTCATAAGGAAGGCGCCAGAAAAAAGGACCTCGATTGCCATCATTTAATTTTGCACAATTTGTGAAAACAAGACATGGTATCAGAATAGAGGACAGTCATGGATTTTTGCCAGAGTTCCCTTGCCACAAATTGACTGGGATTCTCTTAACCTGCCAGGAGAATGGAAAAAGTTCTGACAACACATGGAGCTGATGTTTTCTGGGGTGCTAAAAGGCAAAGACGAGAGTGAGAAATGCAGCTACCTGCTCCTGTGGACTGGGGATAAAGGAAGAGTCATTTTCAACACATGGACTGTCACCCAGGAGGAAGCCAAGGTTCTAAAAACTTATTATGACCGCTTTGAGGCATATGTCATGCCTAAGACGAATACAATATTCGCGAGATACAAGGTTAATGAGAAGACGCAGGGGATAAACAAGACTTTTGATCACTTTGTAATGGAGTTAAAATTGCTGTTGAAGGGCTGTGCTTATGCAAATGAAGATGAGATGGTCAGGGATAGAATAGTGTTTGGTGTAAATTCAACGAAAGTGCACCGGGTCTGAGCCAACATTAAACAAAGCCGTGGACATCGCAAGATTGCACGAGATAGCACAAGCACAGCTGAGAACCTTCGATGCAGGCACCCCGAGAGGCTCATGTGAACTAACTGTGAACGCAGTACGTGGTGTCGCAGGCGGCTGGGGGTGGAGCCCAGCCGGGACGCCCAGGAGGACCAGAGGAGGGCTTGTACCTCCTCCAGACCACGAGGGGGCGACCGCCCTGGTTGTATTGGGGGCCCTGGTGCCTGAAGAAACCTGGAGCCCAGCACTTCCGCCACACCAGGAAGTGCTGTGGGGAAGAAGACAGGGGACACCCGGAGGGCTTCCGGGTGCGCAGCCGGCACTTCTGCCACACTGGGGCGTGTCTGCGGAGGAATGCCGGGAAGCAGCTGGAGCCCATCCGAGTTCCTATATAAGGGGCCGCCTCCCTTCATTCAGTAGCGGAAGTCGGGTGGAAGAAGGACGGAGCTGGAGAGAGGACTGGAGGTGGCCAGGAGAAAGGCAGTTGGACTGTGACACCTGGACTTTGGGGGATCGGTGCAAGAGGCACGGGATTGTGCACTAACTGAACTGTAAATATAGTGTAAATAAACATGTGTTGGGTGCAACAAAAGATGTCAGTCTGTCTGTGTCCGGGTCAAGTTTCACAGTGGACAACAAGCAAGGACTCCAAAGAGCGCTGCACAAAAAACACATTACACAATTGAGAAGGCAGCAAAAGAATATGAAGAGAGTGACGCATACAAGCATATTCATAAGTGCGGGTACCGCGGAAACAAAGCACACGGTAGAAAAAGTCAATGTCCAGCTAAAAGAAGACAGTGTAAAAAATGTGGTAAGTTGAACCACTTCGCTAAAGTTTGCAGGACTGGGAAAGGTAAACCCGTGCATGCAGTGTGTGATGTCTCAGATAAAGAGGAAGACGAGCTGTTTATTGATGCAGTAAGAAAGGAACAACCATCTGAAGCTGAACAAGCCTTTGTAGACATAGCAATAGGAAAGCAAGGTGAAAAACTTAAATTTAGATTAGACACCAGTGCACAAGTTAATGTAATTCCTGTGAGTGAGTACAATAGTCTATTGAGTGAATGCAATGCAAACTGTGAGCAGCTTATAGTAAGAGGTACATGTACAGTGCATTGTAAATACAAGGAGTGCAGCATGGTTTTGGATTTCTCTGTTATAGAGACAGGTGGCACAGTGGAGCTGCTGCCTCACAGTAAGGAGACCTGGGTTCGCTTCCCAGGTCCTCCCTGCATGGATTTTGCATGTTCTTCCCGTGTCTACGTGGGTTTCCTCCCACAGTCCAAAGACATGTAGGTTAGGCGCATTGGCGATCCTAAATTGTCTCTAGTGTGTGTTTGGTGTGTGCCTGGGGATTTTTTCCTGCCTTGTGCTCCATGCGTGCTGGGATTTTCTCCAGCTTACCCCCGTGGCCATGTGTAAGGATATAGCGGGTTGGAATGACTGACTGACTGTTATACAGACACAGGCACCTCCAGTGTTAGGGTTAAAGGCATGTCTAGATTTAGACTTCAATAAGCTTTTCCTAGCAGTGACCTCACCAGCTGACAAACAGTCAATAAAAGAAGAGTTGGCTGATGTTTTTAAGGGCATTAGTCTCTTCCCTGGGGAGTGTAGTGTTCACCGTGACCCCGCAGCAGTTCCAGTAGTGTACCTGCCAAGAAGGATTCCCCTTGCCTTGCGAAGTCGACTAAAGGAAGAGCTGCTGGATATGGAGAAATCAAGAATCATTTGCAAGGTGACAGAACCAACTGTATGGGTGAAAGCATTGGTGGTCGTTGAAAAACCAAGAACAGACAAGCTCAGAGTTTGTCTTGACCCTAGAGACTTGAAGAAGGCTATTAAATGGCCCCAC
>NW_024380396.1:0-60382 GCF_016835505.1 Polypterus senegalus | reverse complement strand
CAAATCCAATCAAATTAATAATATATTGTTATTATAAAAGTAAAGGTGCATAAATCGGACTATGCAGATGCATGGATAAAACAAATTAGCCATGATAATTTTATTTTGGCAAACAATTCAGGTAAATTACCACTTTCAGTAAGTGGAAGTGGGTCAAAGGTTGCAAGAGACTTTAGTACTGTGTGTAATGTAATACTTGGACACACAATTTAATTTACGTAAAGCAAAAACAAAATATGTATGTGTTACCATTTGAACATCAAACAGAAAATTGCGATTTATCTCAAAAACTGGTTGTTTATTGACAAAATGCAAAGCAACAAAAAATGCTTAGAATGTGGTGCTTTACCATAATATGATATGAAATGATCACATTTTTAATATTTTTGGGGAAACATTTCAGGTAAAGTACCACTTTGACCAAAAGTTGACAGAAATCTACGTTTTGTACCCAATACTTGTATGCTAAATGTTCTTGACCTAAGTGACAACGTACTCAAGTTATTGCGTTTACACACACAGACAGACACAAGGAGGTCTAAAACGTCAAGATTCATCAAAATCTTGAAATCAGATTTTTGGATGATTCCAATACTTTCCGTATGAGGACAGGAGGGCAGAACCAGAACAAGTGGACAAATGTCTGCGACACCCAATGTGCAGAGGTGACAAAGAGGATCAGGTTCAGGGCCCATCAGATAGCTCTTTTGAGGAGTCAAGTCTACGAACAAAACTGGGTTGGGTTTGTTGAGAATTAGGATTTTGTGTCCAGCATTTTTACGGCGTACCGTCACCCAGGCAGGAGAATTGGAGTGAGGCCTCTAAGCCAAACTGAAATTAAGGGGAGAGGTTCATCAGTGATGTTACACAATACAGTATGGAGGCTGAGAACTGGACACTTAGAGGGGAGAGAGACAGTGTGACAGAGGAAAGAGAGACTCCCACATGTTCATAACAATGAAAGAATTTATAAATAAATAAATAAAAAAAAAAAGAAGAGAAAATGAATACTAAAAGAACAGGAGCGCAGAATCATTAAAAAAGTTTACAAATTCACACAGTCTGCCTAAACACATGGGTGACCACCGATCTTATGAATACCAGGGCTGCCATTTCAGCTGCTCCACACAGTGTCAAATACGGAGGGCATAGGAGAGGAGAGGACCAAGGGCTTCAAAGATTCAAGGAGAGTCCCTGCTAGACAATGAGAAGTGACAACGGAGGACTTCACGTGCTTCTGTTGGAATGATCAATATACACGACAAGTGCATGTTGGGAATGACACTCTGGAATGAACCCCCAAGAGACGGCATCGGTGGAGACAGCTGCAGTTTCACTCACTTTAACGAGATGAAACTTCTGCACTCACATTTAGGACGCTAGAATGACAGGAAATGATATATCACGGACCAGGCCAGCTAGTCTCTACATAGGTAGGCATACAAAAACAGGTTTTCAAACTCTGTCCGTAATGAGGAATACATTTTCAGGCACGTCACTTTCACGTTTAAGCATCTCAAGTACCTCCTTCAATTCAATAGTGTCTAAACAAGTAAGGTAGAAGAGAAACATCAAGTGGATGGAGACCTGATGATTCCCCGGGACGCTGGGAGTCTTCATGGATGACACAACAAGTCCATCACTATGCACACGCACATCTGATCAAATCAAAGGACAGAATAAATGTGACTGAGAGAAGGAGACCCGTGGAACAGCACTTGGAATACGCAAACGGCAACTCAGACAGAAGTCGGCCCAGTGTGGCATCAAGTGGCACGCCGCCCCATCCAATGCCCACTCTGAAATAAGCCAACCAATGGCGTGAGTAGGCCCAACCAATCATCTCCATTCCTCCGTGAGGAGAGTATCACGAGAGTGTAGGAACAAATCCTACTAAGTAGGGATCACCTCAGTTACTCTAAGCCGATTCGTTAATTCAATAAAACAAATCTGGAGCCTGCAGTCGTAACTCACGCCTGTGCATCTCCCGGTACAAGATGGTCAGTGCCTGCAGAGAATTGTCATCAGTGGGCTCGAGGGAGGTCACCTCTTGAGCCAGAGCAAAGGCCTCATCCTGTTTGCCAGTGCGTTGTAAACCAATCGCTTTCAGCACCTGCCAAAGACAAAAGGGAGACAAAACTGAGCAAAGTCAACGGAATGCTGGTTCTGCCCAAATGACCATCGTGGGCTGGAAGTCAGGCGATTCCTCGGTGTAAATGTTTAGGTCAGCTCACCTTAGCACAGTGCAGGTCCTTGTGCTTCTTAAGCAGTTTGTCTGCCTGCTGGATTGCCATTTTATTATTGCCATTGTCCAGGTAGTCTGCAAAGAAAACAAACAAGTCATCTTTGACCACCAAATCATGATATCCAGATGTCCTCACTAGTGCCCCTTTACCATACTCCCATACTGGTCTCAGAGTGGTGAAGGGGTCAGCGATGCTACCCAGCAGGTCATCCTCACGTGGTGAGAGCACAATGTCCCTCTCGTCATTAGAGACGTACCACAAGAGGATATCTGATGACCAAAAAAAAAAAAATGTGCGTCATGCTGCCGATGTTCTGCCTTGCACCTAATGCCAGGACAAGCCTTCAGACTGATCAAGACAGGTTGCCATAGTTAAAATTTGAATTAATATCTGGGGCAAAACGTATTCGTGTTATCCTGCCTTGTCAAATGACCATCACTTCAGCAGCCAAGGTGTCCTGACCTCAGCATTAACGTTTGCAATGCTTACTCTGTGTCTTTGTTCTGTGAGTCATAAAAACAGCACTGATGCACCATCTGTTGGAAAGACAAATGCAATGCATTTTATTACTACAAATATTTGGGATGTGCCACCTGTTGGAATGACAGAGATATAGCAAGCGGATGGGCACAGAGATAGACAGACACTATCTGTTGAAGACCGACCAGTCACCCAACAAACATTTGTGATGCACCATCTGTTGCAGTAACAGACCTATAGCAACCAGATAGATACAGAGACACACTTGTCCTTTTACAAGCTAGGCTACCTATCCAAGGCCAACCATCCTATAAATGTCTCTGATGCACCATCTGTTGGAATGACACAGATATAGCAACCTACAGACACAGTGATACACAAACACTATAAGGCCAGCCACCCTACAAACATTTGTGATGTACCATCTGTTGGAAAGACAGATGCAACACATTTTATTATTACCAAGGTTTGTGATGTACCATCTGTTGGAGTGACAGACCTACAGCAACCAGATGGACAAAAAGACACACTTGCCCTTTTACATGCAACGCATTTTACTATTATAAATGTGTGTGATGCGCCATCTGTTGGAATGACAGAGACACTGCAACCAGACAGGCACTCGAATAAACTTGTCCTTTCACAAACTGTGCTACCCGTCTAAAATGGGTTAAAACTGAAGTAAGACCGTTTGCAGTGCACCGTGCAATGCGTATGTCTCTGATATACACCGCTTGGTATGGGATTCGTAAAAGCAGTGTTAAGGTTTGTGATGTGCCATCTGTTGGAATGAAAAAATGCAATGCATTTTATAACTACAAATGTTTGTGACGTGCCATCTTCTGGAATGAGAGTGTATTGAACTTTGCTTATTATCCCTGTTGTTAATATAGCGATGTGATGCACTACATAACATCCATTCAGGCAACGCCTGACCATCCCGTAAGGTTATAACCGAGGTCAGAAATCTCGATCTGAGAAGGGGATGAGGTGAACGCGTCACGTGTGCCTCAAGCAGGACTGTACTTTTAACCGTTACTTCAGCGTGAACGCACCTACGTTACAAATCAAAAGCCTACTGTTTTAACGGTGTAGCCGTTGACCCACAGGCTGCAGCACCTAAATTCTCACACCGGGCACTACAGGAGTGTCACCTCTCTGTATTCAGTCACAACAGGCACCCTACAGTATCCCATGTGGCTTTCCCCCATGCTGTATACAATATGGCGTTCGCACGACATCCAAACCCACTGAACATGCTATATCATGGGACGGATGGTGGACATTAAGCAGCGCACACCTGTAGTAAGGTTAAGCAAGTATTTTTGCTGCCCTGTGGTTCCCTTTGGTACAGGGTACCTGAAAACGGAGTCCCACTTTTGGGAGGTCCTGATACCTCAAACAGCATCCACATTAAACCTGTTTGACTTGCTTTCAGGGGCCTTCTGACTCGGGCCAACGTGACGTCTTTGCTTTCAGGTCTCTCGTGTACTTTGTGTACTCCTGCTCCAGATTTCCATACTTGGGTCCTGTCCCTGTCCCCGTCCCCATAAGCCAAACATGGCAGGCCTCGTGTCGTGACTTGGTGCAGCGGTGTGGCCTGATGGACTGGCATACCAAGCTGGCCTTCAGTTAAAAAAAGCATGATCGCAACTGAGCACGAGCATGTGAGTCATCAATAGCTTTATCAATAATAATGCACACGTCTGGGGTGTTGATTCCTGACATTGAGATTATGAAGCACAGTTATTGAGAGAATTTCTTTCATGGACGTTTTCATGTTTTTTTTTTTTTTTTTGTTCAGGCCGAGTTTCCTCCCCCCCACCCTACCCCAAAGTCTACGGTCATCAGGAATTTGTGATCTCTGCTCTCTGTGAGCACATGAAATTGAATTCATTTTCTTAGCCATCAGTACGAAGAAACACGGGCTAACAGAAAGAAAAGGAAAAAGGGGAGAAAAATCTGTCGTTAACACGCCTAACTTGAAGCAAAGCAGAGCTTGCCAATCCCCTGCGTGACACAAAACTGTTGACTTCCTACCTTTGTCACACGGCGCGGTGTCAGGGGACGCTGCCGTCGGCTCTCACCAGATCGCGCAGCATGAGAAGCTATTCTGGGAGCGTGAAGCAAACAAAATGTCTACAAGGTTTTATTCATTTTACAGCGCGAGCCTTTGCTTTTTAACCCCTTAAAGTCGCTCGAAGGCCACGGCGACGGACGACTGGGGGAAAAAAAAAAAAAAAAAACCCCAATCAACTCTTCAAACAAACAGCACTGAGACGTAAACCTTTAGCTTTATCTAATATCCTTACACCTTAAAATATCCAATGAGAATTAATCCTGAAGACTGTCACAGTCTGACTGGACAGTTGGAATAAATAAGCAACTCTTCAAACTTGAGCAGAAATGGCAGTGAGACGCACAAGTCAGCTAAAAGGGGGTTTTGATTTTTATATTACTAGGGGGGCAACCCCCCGGCCTGCGCTACGTGCCACTCGCAAACAAAACTTTTCTACATGCTTCTGTCCTATCGCCCTGTCCATATATTCGATCTCTTTTTGCCTATCGCAATGAATGTTTGGACTTTTATCGTGACAACACAACATAGAACTGCCCGTGAGTGAATATCGTTTCTATCTCTCTACACGAACTGCATCTGAAAGTAGCATTCACTCAAATGAGAAATGTTTGAACCGTGTGCGTGGTTGTAAAGGTTTTAGATGTGGGCGGGGCTTTTCCAAATCTCTTTGCATAAAGTCTCGTCTCGCAGGGATTTACATTTTCTCTTGTGGGATTTCACTTTCACCAAACAACCAAATCTTTTAATTCTCGTGGATATGCCTCTTCATTTGGAAGAAACACCACTTTTTCCCGATGGCAACACGAATTAGACGATCTACAAGTATCCGACTTAAAGTTTAAATCCGGAAAATATATTCAACCTATTTTCGCTGTTCTGTTAGTTCACTGAGTAATAATTTCCATTTGTTAGCGCTAATGTGATCTTTACAATCCTTTTTTTTTTTTTTTGAGACATTTGAATTTTCGTACTTCCATTATCTCTAACCTGCTCTGCATGTGTATCGCGCCAATGTTTTTGAATTCTTTACGATGTTTTACTTTGTCATCTACTCTTTGTCTTTTATTTCCGGCCACAGCGTCCTTACATCTCTTGGCATAAAGTCTCGTCTCATGGGATGTGAAATTATCTCTCTGAGAAAGTCACGTCTCATCCCAGGATTTTTTCACATAATAGAGAGATATGTTATATATAAATGATTTGGCTAGGAGTTTAAACAAGTTGGTCAAGTCTGCAGACGATCACAGTCACCGTGAGGCTCTACGCAGCGTATTGCTGTTGGTATAAAGGAGTCCCAGTAATGCTTCCTGACATCCTTGCTGAATAATTTGTTGGCTGAATTCGTTACAACCTTCTACTTTGTCATCTGCTCTTTGTCTATTATTTCCGGCCCTGGGCACAAAGTCTCGTCTTGCAGGACGTGAAACTGTCTCTCTTCAAAAGATCACGTCTCGTTGCAGGAAAAAAAGTCTTGTCTGCCAAGATTTTTTTTTGTTATAAAAGAGAGATATCCAGCTGTGTACTTATGAAAACATTAGAACAACTGGAAGCGGAACAGGCCATCTCGTGTCACACGGGACATAGAGTTACTGACTGCCACCAGAAGATGGCCCCCTTCAGTCTGCGTGGAGATGGTGACCCCCTTGAGCAGAGAGCGCTTCTCAACAATGAGCTCCGTCATCGCTGGGTTGGCCATAAAGGAGCCCACAATTTGACCCCCAAGATCACCAGACCTCCCACCATGTGATTTTTTTTTTTTTGGGGGGTACTTCCACATCCAGCACCACTAGAGGGCACCAAATGCAGTGCCTGTCTATATTTGTCAATCTTGTTTTTGCGGAAACGCGGATTAAACGGGGATCTCCTCCGCTGGAGCCCCAAATCTTGTAAGTTGACATGTCATTTTATTTACACCAAAGGAGGAGAAGAAATTGATACCACACAGACAGGGCAGTGGGGTGGAGTGGTTAAAGCTTTGGACTGAGGTGGTGGACTCAAATCCTACCTATGACTCTGTGTGACCCTGAGCTAGTCGCTTCACAAAAACAAAAGACATATAACCCGTTGCAGCAGCACAGTGGCGCAGTGGGTAGCGCTGCTGCCTCGCAGTCAGGAGTCTTGGGTTCACTTGCCAGGTCCTCCCTGTGTGGAGTTTGCATGTTCTCCCCGTGTCTGCGTGGGTTTCCTCCCAGAGTTCAAAGACATGCAGGTTAGGTGTGCATTAGGGATCCTAAATTGTCCTGTGTGTGTGTGTATGTGCGCCCTGCGGTGGGATGGCTCCCTGCCCAGGATTTGTTTCCTGCCTTACGCCCTGTGTTGGCTGGGATTGGCTCCAGCAGACCCCCCATGACCTTATGTTAGGATATAGCGGGTTGGATAATGGATGTAACCCATTGCATCATAAATGTTACAAGTCACCTTGAATAATTAAAAACATAAATGTCAATAATAACTTCTAGATTACTAAATCCCAGTTTCAGGGGTAACTCTTTGTTACGTCTCTTTATAAGTTAAAATCAGCAGTGGTAGGGTGTTGTACCGTGTTAGCCATCATGGATGTAGGGAGAACTCAAGCAAAATTACTCCTTTTATTGGCTAACTGAGCAGATAACAATACACAAGATTTAGTGGACCCCCTTCTTCAGGGGAGATGTACATTACATGATATTAATTAGCCAATAAAAGGAGTCATTTTGCTTGAATTCTCGTTACACTTAATCTCTCTATATATAATGCAATTACAATAAGCAAGATTTAGAGGAGCTCTTCTTCAGGCAAGAAGTCAGAAACCTGTACACCTGTAAACCTCTCCATTCGCAAGCCAACAATCTTTCTATCTGATCTGGCACTGAAAACTTCAGGAAGGACGAGGCAAAGTGTTAGCAAAGCACCACTAAAACAGAATCCTCCATTATATGGAACGAGAAGGGGCAACCACACGTTGCACAGGTAAGGCCCCAGCCTGATGAAACTCGATTACGTTTACCTCCTTTGTAAGTCACTTTGGATACAAGTGTCTGACCAGGAAAAATATTTTTGAATGTTCTTCTGCTACTTGCTCCGTGCTGGATCTGTATGACGTTAGTCTGAATGTAGGCCCTCTAACCTGACCCAGCAGCTGAGAATCGCTCTGCTATACTAGAAGTTGGTTTAAAAACAGAAGCTCATGCCGCCGTACATTTAGAATCCTTCACTGTTTTGTTCTCTGCTTCTGGGCAGAGTGGTGGCTCAGAGGTAGGGATCTCCACTGGCAATCAGAAAGGTTGCCGGTTCGAATATTGTAAACGCCAGAAGTGACTCTACTTTGTTGGGCCCTTAACCTGCCATTGCCCCGTCCTGGATATGACGTTAATCTGCACCAAACCCTGCATGAAGGCCCTCCAACCTGCAGGAGAAAACCTGGGGGGTGGTGGTAGAATTGGCATTTCAGGCACCATAAAAGTTCCACTCCATCTGAACTGGTGTGGTGCCGAGGCGTCATCCACTGCACGGCTGCACTCGGGTCCTAAGGTGGTTTGTCATGTGGTGGGTGCGGCGATGTGCCATATCAGTGCCCGCTCCTAACCTCTCTCTATGAAAGCACCTACACATCACTTACATTATCAAAGAAGCAGGAGTAAGGACGAAAGGTGGAATGCGCCAAATATTAAATTATGAATGGAGAGAGTCGGGAGGATCCTGTTACTCCAAAATCAATTCTTCAATAAAATTACTGAGGGAAGGCGAAAAAGGGGAAGATTTGACTAACTGCTAGGAATGATGTCTTCACCTGAAGAAATGTACCAACATGATCATCAGTTAAACATCTATTAGTATGAACTGGTGTGGTGCTGAGGCGTCACCCATTGCATGGCTGCGCTCGGGTCCTAATCTGGAATCCTGAGGTGGTTTGCCATGTGGTGGGTGCAGCAATACGTCACATCAGCGCCCGCTTCTAACCTCTCTCTCTCACTGACTTCAGTCTGTTCCGGTGTTTCACTTGCTCCGAGCCACCAGGTGGCACTGTAGTTCAAACTGTAGTAAAAAGGAAAAATAAATAAATAAATAAACAGATAAATAAATAAAACACACACACCCCAGGGTCAAAAGTTTGGGTTGGGACAAAGCCTATCATCTTCCCCTGATCAAAAGATGGAGGTGTACAAATTTTGCTCCAAAAGTGTGAAATTTTGTGTATCAGACAGAAATATACGCACACAAACAGATTTTGAGCATTGTATATATAAACATTTACACATAGAAGTGTGTGTGTGTGTGTGTCCGGCCTGGAAGTGAGAGGCTACAGCATGAAGCTCAAAGAAAGCGAAAAAAGTGAAACCGCCAAGAAAAGAGAGAAACTGGCTCAGCCGCTGATAGACAAGCACGGTGAGCACATTGGCACACCAAATCCTCCGAGGAGAGAGACGCCCAGAGTCGTTCCTTTCAGTTACCTGACATCTCTGACGATTTCAGTAGTTTCTAGGACCCCGGGCTTACACAGCTAGCTGTATAATAATTAACTTCAGACTGGGGATCTGTTTGCTGACAGATCTTTAAATACATGTGAAGTATAAACCGAGTACAGGTCACATTCTGTTAGAATGAAGTGCTAGCTACGGTCTGAATTAAAAAAAAAAAAAAACTGCAATGGGGATTTTATTATAAGGGAATTGGAACAAAACTTGCAAACAATGGCAACATTTGTGTTTTCCTTCTTGCCAGCATCAATGCAGGCAGAAGTTTCCAACTTTTTTCTTTAATGTAAATTACCATTTGTTCTTTTGCGAGTCACCACTTTTCATTTTTTTTAAACCTAGAAAGACTGTTATGAATAGTTGGAGGAAATGCAGGTCACAATCGAACGTCAGAACTGCTAAAGCAGACGGAGTGGTAATTCTGGTTCGAATCCCGTAAATGCTAGAAGTGACTCTGCTCCATTGGGCCCTTGAGCAAAGCCGCTAACCCGCAAACGCTCCAGGGGTGCAGTACTAATAGCTAACCCTGTGTTCCGCCCCTACAACTCTGAGTAGTGGCGCTTTTCCACTGCATAGTACGGCACGACACGGTTCAGTTCAGCTCACTTTTGGGGGGTTTTCCCACTGGGAACAGTACCTGGTCCTTTTTTTAGTACCACCTCAGCCGAGGTTCCAAGCGCGCCGAACCGTTACCAAAACGTGACGTGTAAACTCTGCTGGTCACTGATTGGCTGTTGAAAATCGTCATTACTGCGTCACTGGCTATTCTTTTCTTTAAAGGTACACACACGCGGAAGTTTGTGTCCCGTCTCTCCATCGCTGGACACAGTTTGTTGCATAAGTGGATGAATGTTTCTTCAGACATTAAAGTTCTCCAGCCACTGAGTGTTTGTAAAACCGGGAACAATCACATCCCACCACTCTGAAGCACGGTTAAATGTTCAAACAGATGGTCTGTTGCGGCGACTTTTTTGCAAAATGTGGAAGATCTGTAATATACAGAATCAGCATTTTAATGTTACACTGGCAGTTAAGTTCATTTTATGCTTTGCAACAGTGATAAAAGTTAGCTAGTGATGTGCTTTTTTTAGATGCTTACTCTTACGCGTCGTCGAGCTAAAGTGTTGTCGTTGTCTGCGTGTTGTAAAAGTTCCACGGTGTCATGGCAGTTGAGGCGGCGCAACTATAACGACACGTGAATAATCCCACCCACACTAAAGCGGTACTAAACTGCAGTCGATACGCAAACCGAGCCGAACCAAGGTGAGCTGTACTGAACCGTGCTGTGCCGTACTATGCAGTGGAAAAGCGCCTTAAGTGGAGGTATCAGAAAAAGAGAATTTCCCCTCGAGGATTAATACAGTATACCAAATATGCATACATTTGTGAGCACAAAATTCAAAATCACATTTAAAATGCAACACAGATAATGGTGTCTAAGTGTTCTACACGGTAAACTCTCGAATTTAGGCAACACGCTGGAAACCGGATGAGTAGCATCAACAAGAGGGAAGCTCAGCAGTCAGCACTTTTCTGAAAATGAAAGCCAAAAATGAATTCCCCGTTTGGTCGATGTGCTGAGCGGTGTCAAATGGTACCTCGAGGAACCCCAATATTGGATATGGTGTTATGGCCAGGACAATGGAGTCCTTCGACTGCGACTCCTCGATTTGTGATTAGACTAATATCTGTACTAAGCTGGATACAAGATACGAGGCACCTCATTACAGCCGCTGTGAATCACCAGGCTGCTTTGAAGCGCACTACTCTGGTAAAGTTTGGGGTTAAAGGCTGTAGGGATGCCACTGTGGCTTTTTTGTTGCTATTTATTAAAACTGAGTAACAAATGTAAGACAACATTTTGGAAAATGTAGAAAACATGCTGTAATTAAATGAAAAGGCCATAAGAAAAAAATCGCGAGTGGTCTCCCCTCCACTTTCTCGTTTACTCAGATATGGGGATTATAGGAGTAAACCGAAAGACAGGGATTGTATTTTTATATTAGGTACATTAAAGAAACGTCAACAACAAATCAAATTAATAATATACTGAACAATTACTATAAAAGTTGAATAAATCAGACTCTGCAGCTGCATGAATAAAACGTAAAGTACCACTTCTGGTTAGCAGAAATAGTGCAAAGGTTGACAGAAATCTACGTTTCTATCCTAATATTTGTATGCAAAATGTGGTTAACCTAAGTGAAAGCGTACTCAAGTTAAAATTTTAAAATTATAACACACACAGACATAATTCCAAAAATGGTATTTTCGGACTGGGGGAGGTCCAAAACGTCGAGATTCATCAAAATCTCTAAAACGAATTTTTGGAGGATTCCAATTCTATCCTTAAGAGAAAGTAAATCTGATTCAGGGAGGTCTAAAAACGTCAAGATTCTTGAAAATCCATCTAGTATCCAACCCGCTAAATCCCAACTACTGGGTCACAGGAATCTGCTGGAGCCAATCCCAGCCAACACGGGGCGCAAGGCAGCAAACAAACACTGGGCAGGGCGCCAGCCCACCGCAGTCAAAATCGAAATTTTGGACGATTACAATACTTTACCTATGAGAAAGTAAATCGAACTCAGGGAGGTCTAAAACGTTGAGATTCATTAAAATCTCGTGATCAAATTTTTAGACGATTCCAATCCTTTCTCTATACTTTGTATACAAGAAAGTAAAAATAGTTAAAAGAAATATAAATATATATATATATATATTCAAAATCTGAACACATTTTATTACATTTAGTCGGAGTCAGTACATTTATACTGACAATGACTCACACGCAAAAAGAGAATCGTGTCTGTTTGATGTCTTATGTTGTACGTAGGATAACAAAATGGATGAAACAAACAAAAGGCCGCATCAGAACTCGTCGTATCCATTAATCCTTCGTACAGCACCAACTCCATCAGGCAGCACACTGCTGGCCGTCAGAAAATGGGGCGAGCACGACTGTGGTAGATGGTTGGGCACGGAGTCAGTAAAATGTGACAAGGGCAGCAGCTTTTCAGGCAACAAGATCAGCAGCTGCCACCGGCAAGACAAAGGTCGTGTCATGTGACATCAGCTTTAACAGAAGACGACGATGACAAACTCAGTAATAAGGAACAGGACAATCTGTAGACTAGTAAAGTTTGACTTTAGTATCGATAGCAGCTTTAGGACCTCAACATCGGTAGCGAACCAAATAACGGAAAAGTCTGCCACCCCACGTCAGAGCAGCCTCCCTGACCCACCGCACTGCACTCATCAACACAAGGAGCGGTGCGTTGTCTGGAGGGTTGTTGTCTCCAGGGCGTTTATAGTAACGTATACGTTCTTACAGCAGATGGGTCATCCCCCCTTTATGAGTCGAGCTCAATGGTTTCTCCTAAAAGCCAGGAGGTGGGTTTGGGTGGGAGATCACAGATGCCATCACCTTAATAAACGGCTGAGCACGAGGTTGTTAAAAACTTCCTGGACTGAAACTGACAAAACGCTGCTGCCATAATGTAGCGGGCAGACCTACCACGAGGCCAATCCGGGCGAGGACTGGCGGCAAGGGGTCTTTTCACTAATACGCGCCCACCGAAATGATCAAGAGGACTACCCCTGCTTGATCTAACAATACTAATACCAGGGTTTCCCTTGACCATCAGCAGTACATCAAACGACTCATGTCCTGTCACCGCACTGCTACAAGCACAATCATCTGTCTGTTACGAAGCAAAGTCACCCCACCCCGGGGTCTGTAGGGGTCTTAATCCAACCATTTTTAAAATTGAAGCTTTTTTGATACCTTTTCAGTACCAGTATAATGTGCAACTCAACAATAGATGCGGCCTGAAATGAGGCACACATCAGTCAAATGAGACCCCTAGCCTCACTTGAGTCTCCCCTCGCAAACCAAATGTTTACTTCAGTCAGAGGGTCCTCACTGAGCTAATGAGTCTGGTTTCACTTCCAAAGACAACTAAAGTAAAGCAGAAAAAGTAAAAGAAGTAAAGTTGTGTTCAGTGCCCTTCTGGGGGAACTCATAAACCACCCAACGTGTTCTCCAGGCACACTGGCAACACGTCACACGAGTTTTTAAAAAGGGTTGTGGCTTAAATCCCAAGAGCGTTTGACCAAATCACGATGAATCCCACTGAGTTGTGACCCAATGCCACCGGTGGGCCATAAGCCACATGACACTGATCCCACTAAGGGACACAAGCCCACCCTGGTTTTACTGGCGTGCCAAGAAGGATCACTTTGATGGTCCCGCTTCATTCACCAAGGAGGACCGCTGCCCAAGCCTAGCACTGGCGTGCAAATGACCAAAATGGGGCTCACCCTGCTGTCCACATTTCATTAACCTGAATCGCAGCACCATGATAGTTGGCAAACGCTGCCCTAGGAAAGAGCTTTGCCAGTCCTGAATCTGCAAAATGGAAGACACACGAAAAGCCATTTGTGAAATTGTCAATTAAAATAAAGTTTCAAAGAAGTGACATTAAACCAAAAGGCCAAAGCTCCCTCAACATGCTAGCCAGGGTCGCGCCCAGCAGGTGCCCATCATAACACCAACCCACCAGGCCACTCCCACACCCTCCGAGTTCCAATCACAGCCTCCGATTGAGGGGTCGCTTAGAACGGCAACCTGGCGCCATGGGCTGGGCGCTGAAATATAGCGCCTTACCCGGCGCGACTAAACTCTCGCTAACAAGGCGGCAGGAATGCTCCTCAAACCCGAGCGCCCTCACCCGGCGCCCACATTCAAATTCACTTCGCTATCCTGCTCACACTTTTCGTCCCCGCGAAGGCGCACAACTCCCCGGGCGGCCTGAACCTTCCCGGCTAACCGGCGTCGCCATCCGTTTGCCGCCCCGCGCTCCTCCCGTAACCTTCAGTGGACAGCGCCGCGGCGGCAGCGCACCTGGAGGCCCTGCGAAGGCGACACATCAAGCCCCGGCTCGCCGCTCTCTTCCTCCCACCTGACAGCGTCGGCCCCCGAGACGGCACATCACCCGCCAAATCGCGACGAGCCCCTCCTGGGCCCGGAAGGACAGCCTCGAGCAGGCGGCCCCCCGGCGGCAGGAGCAGCGGCAGAGGCAACGGCAACAGCAGGCTCGGACGGCGGCCCGGCACGCAACGCTTCACCGACCACGGCAAGTACAGACCCGCCTCCTGGTGCCGCTCAACCCCGCTAGAATAGGAAACGGGCCGAACGGCGGCATCCCGACGAACGAGAGCTGCAAATCGTTACCGTAAATGGGTCGGAGTCTCCTGTCGTTAGGATCCTGCACATGGCCTCTCGCCGCCATGATGGGAAAGCGGAGTGCGCAAGGCGCATGCGCGGAACAAGCGGCCGGGCGACTCTTAAAAGACACCGCCAAAAAAAAAATTATAAAATAAAAAAAAAAATCTAGAACGAATCGACCATTTATGACGAGTGTAGCACCAATCGAGTGAAAACAAGGGTCGTAAATCTGGTTAGCGCGCGTCTTGGCGCTATATCAACCAGCAGAGTGCATCTCTAAGTCGCTTTAAAAGTGCGGAAGGTTGGCAAAAGGAGCACCAGGAGGACTGACGTGGGATCGCAGTTGGTGATGGGAACGGACCACCTTGAACAGCCATATATAGCGCCTCTGCGGTGGGTTGGCACCCTGCCTGGGATTGGTTCCTGCCTTGTGCCCTGTGTTGGCTGGGTTTGGCTCCAGCACACCCCCGTGACCCTGCGTTTGGATGCAGCGGGTTAGAAAATGGATGGATGGATATAACGCATTTCCTTCTTACAGGTGCAGTCTCCAGTCGTTATGATCCTGCACATGACTTTGTGCAGCCATTTATAGCACCTTTCTGTCTCAAAGGCTTCCACTCAGGGTCACACATAATGACAACCAGCAGCCAAGGGACCACTGACTGCGTTCAAGTCAAGCTAAACCCGACTTTTTTTATAGTGCCTTTCACAGCGGATGCTATTCCAGGGTGCTTTACAGCGTCTCAATTCCAAATTTGTACAACACTCACATTGGCCAGTGAAGGAGCTCACGGTCCAGACAGACTGGTGCAAAGCCGGGCACCACAGTTGTATGGAGACCATACTGGGCATAGCTTCCATGTCATGCATTACACTTCCTGCCAAGATTTGTATCCAACATTGGGCACAGGGTGGCAAATGCCAGGCTTCGTTTGCCAGACTTTTAGAGCCACAAGATTAAGGGACCAGACGTACTGACTAACTGGAACACACAGGGCAGTGGGGTGGCATGGTCACTTGTAATGGAAGGGGGCACATGGGCATCTTGCCACATGACTACTTAGTTTTGTGAACTATGGGTATCATTTCCAGTAAGGGTTGGCGAATCGGCCTAATGAGCTGATACACCAGCACAGACACCATGCCACCTGTGGCCTAAGCTGAAGGTAAGGGCTGTGATGACAGCTGAAGCGGACACATGGTGGCATTCACCCCTTTTTTAAACCGGCTCTGAAACTGACAGCAGTCAGGTCAACCCTGCAATGTCAGGCTCAGACGTGGCATTTGAGAGGCAAAAGTCTCTGTGCCCCTGAGGGCCCACAACACCCCCTCGAGGTTCAAGGTTTCAAAATGAGATCTGAGGTGTCAAACACAACAGCACACCCTTGGAACAAAGGGCCCAGAGTGCCATCTAGTGGCCCAAGATTTCATTGCACCCTCTGACTGGTCCCCAGTTGCACTTTACCTCTCATGATTCCTGATATACTGTAACCAATTGTATCCGGCTGCAGGTCACAGGTCCCACTGTGCCCCCTAGTGGCCAGTGTTACTTAGTGTTCACACAGGTCCTACACCCTCTCCTGATTACACTTGGTGTTGCTGTCAGGTTAAACCAAACGTTCTGGGAGTTTTCAGTTAAGGAAGGCACTAGTCACTAATGATGGCACCAGAGAGCAGCGACTAGGACATGTGAGGATTCATTTCACTGCACTCTGTCCAGGTCACAGCAATGGCACTACAAATTCTGTATTCGTCTCTGGAACATCAGCGTGCATATGCATGGATTTTCTTTAATTGTCCTGGATCCCACAGTGCCTCCTAGTGGCCAAGGTAACATGGTGCCCTCTAATGGTCCAAAGTCCCGATTTACTTCTAAATGGTCCCCGGATCATCAGTGTATCCTTGCAACTCAAAGCCCAATGTCCCCAGGATCCACAGTGACCTCCACCATGCACTCTGTCTTTGACCCCAAGTCCCACAGCATGAACTAACAGTCCCAGATACCACAGTGCCCCCTAGTGGCCAGCAATCACACAGTGTCCTCTAAAGGTCCCAGGATCAACAGGTCACGCTTGCAAGTTAATAGTCCCACAGCAACATATAAGAATCCCGGTCCCACAGCGCCCCCACCAGTCCAAGGTTATTGGGCTCAAGTATAACAGGACCACAGTGCTCTTTAATGGTCCAAAACCAATAATACCCCTAGTGGCCCAAGGAACGTGGGACCCTCTAATGATCCAACCTGCCAAATTACTTCTAAATGGTCCCAGGATCATCAGAGAGCCTTTGCAAGTCAAAGTCCCACAGCGCCCTCACCTGCCCAAGGTGGTAGCGGCAGCATTTTTATGCCACAGCTGGGAGTAGTTCCAGTGCCAAAGGATTGCACCCAGGAAACAGTACCAGGGTCAGATAGCACAGCCATGAAATGTGACAACCCATCGAGGAACCCAGTAGGACTGTCCTCCTAAACTACAATTCCCATGAAACCCTGCAGGAGTCCAAACCAGAGGGACACCATAGCATCAGCGCTACCTAGCGTGCTGAGGGAACATTCATTTGTGAGAGGCAGTCCCCTAATATCTATCCATTTTTCTGGAGGTAGGGAGCAGCACCCATCATGGCCAGAACTCCCATCAATATTGGTGTATTAAAATAAATGTTCTGTTGGAATGACAAATGCAATGCATATGTCTTGGTTATATGCCATTTGGCATGGGATGTGTAAAGGCAGGTTTAATGTTTGTGATGCGCCATCTGTTAGAATGACAAATGCAATACATATAAAATGTTATATGCCATTTAGTATGGGATTCATAAAAGCAGTATTAATGTTAGGAATGTGCCATCTGTTGGAGTGACAAATGCAATGCATACAGTATGTCTCTGTTATATGGCATTTCGAATGGAATTTGTAAAAGCAGTGTTAATGTTAGTGGTGCGCCATCTGTGAGAATGATAAATGGATACATTTTATTACTACAAATGCTTGTGATGTACCATCTGTTGGAATGATAGAGAGACATTGAAACCTGAAACACAGACACTTACTCTTTTATTAAGGTGGATGCTGCATGCAATGGACAGTATGTACTTACAGTGTATTTGTGTGTCTTGCTAATATCATTTCACTGTTGACTGTTCAAAGTGGACATCTTCCTAACCTGCTTATTTAGGACAGGGTCGTGGGGCAACTGGAATCAATCCCAGAAAGCATCAGGAGCAAGGCAGGAACAAAACCTAAGCAGGTTGAACACAAACACATCGCGGGGCCAGTTTAACATCACCAGTTCCCTTAGCTTTCATGTCTTTGGACTGTGAGAGGAAATCCACACACCACGGGGAGAACGTGCAAACTCCATACAGGAAGCAGCTGGGACATGAAATGCAATTTTCAAAATAAGAAATGAAATACGTCATAAGCTCAGTAGCAGCTTAAAATCTACTACAAATAAAGTGAGATGCATCAGGTCAGTGGTGACAAAATAAAAGTACAAGGAGTGGTTGCAATGGGTAATAAATATATGATACGGGTTTGTCAATGCCACTTCCATGGTTAGGTGCCCAACACTTGACCAGCTGTTGTAAAACATGCAGAAAAAGAAGGCAGGTGGGACTGGTGGGCAAACAATGGGAAGCCATACAAGTTAGGTGAGCTGGCATTGCTAAATTGGCCCCTAGTGTGTGTGTGTTCAACTTGTGATGGACTGGCATCCTGTCCAGGTTTGGTTCCTGTTTGGATACGCTGGTTAGAAATAATGGAGGGATGGATGGGAAGCTGAAGCAAAATGGCCACCTAACGAGTTGAACTCTGAGCTTTAACGAGGGATCAGCCAATGAGTTCAGTTTCAGTCCTTCTCCTCTGTTCGTTTTACTCATCAGATGACCTTGGAAATCCCCCCCCAAACGGCAGCAACGGTGGCGGCAGCAGTAGCGGAAGGTTCGGGTGGAGACGCCCGGTCTAGGAAAGCCAGGAGAACGCAGGTAAATGCAGGCTCTCTGTGTCCGCCTTCAGGCCGAGAATTAAAGATCCACTCAGCCCGGCTTATCCTGAACGGGCTGAAAGTGAGAAGTGCCGGCTACACCGAGGTCACAGTCCTACCCCCGTCCTACCCAAGATCCACTTTGTGACAGGATAACCAGACAAGGCAGGCCATTGTGTGAGCTGCCCTCGGCTGTAGTGCCATGCAGCTCATTAACCTGCCGTTCTCAACTCAAAGCCGCACAATTCAGCGAACGAAGCACCCCCTCTCGCCGCCATATTGTGTTAATGAACTATTTGTCCATTAAATTATTATAAATGTAATTGTAGACGGTAGCCTTTTAAATAAGAATATGACGAAGCGACAGTCAAGACAGTTAAGGCTCAGAATGTACTTATAGTGCTCGCCCACAGCGATCAGCTGGAAGCCATCGGATAGGTTAGTGTGTGATGATGTCACAGTGACGATGTTACTGTCGGAGACGGAATTTTAGTGCCTCACTTGACTTTGATTGGCCCGCCGTTTGAGATTGATTTGGAGATTTTCGAATGGAATGGCCAGCACTGCAGCATTCGTCCAATCAAAGTGTAGGGGGCGGGGACTTGCAGGGGTCGACAGCAGAGTAGTTCTTGTTTCTGTTTGTTTGATGAGTTAGTTGACTGCGACGCAGATCGCCGACAGGACACCGGGCTGGAACTGTTGGAGCGATTCTTTTCGAATCACTTCGTGTCATCGGAGCTCGACATTCACCGCAGAGAAGGCGTCGTTAGTCGAGGTAAACTTTCCCTCTTTTCACTCTCTTCAAAGTGAAAGGAGTCTGCGGGAGTCCCGTTCAGGAAGCGACTGCTCGGTTCGGGGTACAGGTCTTAAGGATGAAGGTGGGCCGAGTTCAGGTAAAAAGCAAAGAAATAAACGTGAGCTCCCTAGCATCACGACAACAAATGTCATTCGTCCGGCCGGCACCAGTCATTCTGTTGCGGATCTGATAATGTGATCGTTAATGTTGATTGGGCGTTTTCGGTGGTCTAGCGAGGTTTGTACTTTACCTACGCTGAGGCTGCGCTTGGTCAGCCAAGCGTTCATTTCCACCATCCTTGTAGGGCAGAGAAATAAGATGATGGAATGGAAAGCGATATTGGATGGCTAAATGGGAGGACTGGTATCATCTGATCACGAGTTAGGATCACGTAACGTCCGGATGGGGGTGGGGGACTAGATTAGCTTTTCATTCCAAACGTCTCTCAGTAAGGAGTCCAGGGTTTGTATCCCAAGCCCTCCCCATGTGTGGGTGGGTTTCCTCCCACAGTCCAAAGATATGCAAGGTTAGGTGAACTGGTGGATCCTAAATTGTCCCGTGTGTGTTTGTCCTGCCAAGTCCATGCTATGCTAACTAGGATAGGCTCCAGCAGACCCCCACCACTCTGTTCAGGACTAAGTGGGTTTAAAAATGACTGACTGAGGCTCGGGTTTAAGCTTGTCCCCATTGATGTTTTACTCTCTCCAAGTCATGGGTTTTCTTTGTAAGAAAATCATTTAATATCGTGCCAAATAAAAATAAGCCTTTAGAATTCACAGATTGTACGTAAAGTCACATGAAAGTGCTAACAGCTCTAAACATTGATCATTGTGCATGGGATGTAAAGAGCGTGGCATGCGCCATCAGGGCACGTCAGCTACTGCCACTCATCCCCACATTTTCTAAAGCACCTTTTTCCCCCAAATGGGAGGAGCAGACTCTGCAGTTAGCACCGGGATCAAGGCAGTAGCCCACCGTGATGGGGGTCACTGGGCAGATTTGGGGCCACAGATCCTCAGGCTGGGATGGGACAGCAGGTGTAGACACTGACAGAGGAGGCCAAGTCTGCACGGTCCCTGGAATCAAACCCTGGGGGCCTGCATGGCAGTGTTGAGTCCCTTCAGAATAAAAGCCCCTTCTCCTATGGTGAGGCTGCCCGGGTAGAACGTGTCCCATTGGTTAGTTTCAAGTAGGCTTTTCAGAAGAGACGTGAAGAAACATTGGGGGACACTTACGCTATACAGGTCTGGTGGACAGTAATGGCCGCTCTCCGCCATTAAAAAAAAGTGTCCACACTAAACTACATTTGCATTGAAAAAAACGGCTTTTATAAATGAACACCATCTCGGTCCACACTGGCGTTTTCACAATGTCAACAAAAGTACCGCCATTTACACTAAAATGACCAAAAGTGCATAAGACGCCGGGCTCGCACACACGAGGGAAAAAATCCTAAACAGAACACCAGCAGCTGCGAAATTTATTACAAAATTTAGACTTTTTGTGAGTAACAACTGACGCCGTGGAAAGTGATGCCTCTGTGCCCGCTATGTTGGAGTGCGGTTTACTCCCATGAAAGGTGACCAATCGGGGAATGAGAAGCTACTGAATAATGAGCAGGATCCAATCAGAGGCTGCGTTTTTGTGTTGTAAATATTGTCGGGGAAAGGTGAAAATGTCAATAGACTCGAACTGCGGACCCCCAGAGTGCCCCTCCGTTGAGGATGTTGTCACTTTACACATTTCAGTGATGACAGCTGGTTGCGGTGAGGGTTGTGTGACTCGCTAAGTCAAGGAAACCAAGTGACAAAAAACCTGCAATCTGATTGGCCGTCCTGAAGAGTGGAGGTGTGCAGCTGGACTGTCTCGAAAATGGAGACTAAATGAGGACGTCCCCTCGGGCTTAGCGCAGACGGGACACAACTGATCCTCATCATCATACGGAGGGAGACATACGTTCACTAGTGGAAGGCCCTGCCACCGTCCACGTCCGAGTATCTGTACGTCGATATCGCCCATCGGGCATCGATTTAAGAGAACGTATAGCAATTATCGAGTTCACGGATACGTCCAAGTGCACCATGCCAGGTGAATGATCGGAGAGTTAGAAAATGGCGAACAGACGTTATTCACTAAAGCACGGAGATCACCACTTCGTTAGAACGCGCAGGGTCCCGGGGAGTCGTCAGAGTCCATTTTTCATTTCTAACCTCCTCTTAGTCCTGGCTGATGAGATACCAGCAGCTGTAACTAGGGTTTGAATGATGGGAAGCGTCACGGCGTAATCGAAGTGGCCCCTGTATCTCTCTACCACTATTCACACTCCAATCTTTATTTGCTTTTTTTTTTCCTCTCTTTTTAGGACTGTTGAACCGGAAGTGAAAGATGGCCAACGTGGGCACACACCTCTGTGGAAACTGGTACTTGTATATCGTAAAATCCTTGAAAAGAACAAAACAGACCCGCCTGGGGTGTCTGCTTTAGTGTTATTTCCCGTAATGTGAATGCACCGAGCCGCAATAAGCCGTTAATTGTAGCTTCTGAATGAACGACTGGTACACACCGAGGCCTTCCTAACCTGTCTGTTCATCTCCGTAGCAAGCGGGACATCCCCACGGAGAACTTCACGATCCATGAAGTGCACTGCCGGAGGAACATCAAGTTGTGCCCGCGCTGTGCAGAGCCCGTCCCCAAAGCGGATCTGGAGGAGCACATTGACTCCCAGCATGCACAGGTGAGGAGCCGCGTAGACCCCGACGGTCAGGTCCTTGATTGGCGGTCCTACGTCTTCATGCAGAATTATACATTCAGGTGCCAGAGTAGAGGAGAACTGGGCCCCTTCATTGGCACCAAACACGCACCACCTGCACAACGGGTGTGAATGACAATTTGAACAAACACAAATCCAAGCACTGTACCAGAACTTTCTGGGAGACCTGGCAGTGCCAGGGTGGTCCCCAGTGTACATACCTGCACAGATCTCATCTTCTGGTCCATAGTGGTTTAACATAATTGGTACAAGTTGGCCTCCTTGGTTGGCACAGCTGCACTCACATCGGGTTTCTTATTTCTTCCACAGGTTGTCTGTAAATGTACAATGAAGATGGAGAGGAGTCAGCTGGAGGAACACCAGGTATTTAAATTAAAGTAAATGAAATTTAAACTAGCTTGGTTTCCAAAAAAGTTGGGACACTAAACAAATTGTGAATAAAAACTGAATGCAATGAAGTGGAGATGGCAAATGGCAATATTTTATTTGTAATAGAACGTAGATGACAGATCAAACGTTTAATCCAAGTAAATGTATCATTTTAAAGGAAAAATATGTTGATTCAAAATTTCACGGTGTCAACAAATCCCAAAAAAGTTGGGACAAGTAGCAATAAGAGGCTGGAAAATGTAAATTTGAGCATGACGAAGAGCTGGAAGACCAATAAACACTAATTAGGTCAATTGGCAACATGATTGGGTATAAAAAGAGCTTCTCAGAGTGGCAGTGTCTCTCAGAAGCCAAGATGGGTAGAGGATCACCAATTCCCACAATGTTGCGCAGAAAGATAGTGGAGCAATATCAGAAAGGTGTTACCCAGCGAAAATTGCAAAGACTTTGCATCTATCATCATCAACTGTGCATAACATCATCCGAAGATTCAGAGAATCTGGAACAATCTCTGTGCGTAAGGGTCAAGGCCGTAAAACCATACTGGATGCCCGTGATCTCCGGGCCCTTAAATGACACTGCACCACAAACAGGAATGCTACTGTAAAGGAAATCACAGAATGGGCTCAGTAATACTTCCAGAAACCATTGTCAGTGAACACAATCCACCGTGCCATCCGCCGTTGCCAGCTGAAACTCTACAGTGCAAAGAAGAAGCCATTTCTAAGCAAGATCCACAAGCTCGCTGTGCCACTCACAGAGTTAATGGCTGCCCTGCTCCTCTCTGCTACCTCAGTTGTCACTTGCTTTCCTTTTGTGGTTTTATTTGCTCATTGGTCTGCCTGCACCCGCTTTCTAACTGCGTGTGATGCCAACTCTTGTCCCTTTCAGTCCCAGGAATGCAGCCTGCGCCTGGTAAAGTGCCAGTTCTGTGAGCTGGAGGTGACTTTCAGCAAGCGGGCTGGCCACGAGTACTGTGGGGCCAGCGCGCGAGCGCTGAGAAGTGTCTCCGTAGCGTGATGGTGAGAGAGCTGGGCACCCACCCGGCCGTGTGTGGCATCGAGGCGAGGAGACATCCAGCAGCAAGCGGCCAGTCCACTTGTCCAGGGCTCCGTTCAACCACAGAATGTTGCACAGCGAGGGCATTTTGGCAGAGGAGAACACAAGAAGGCATTCAATTTGGGCACAGAGTCGGGGATGAGAAGACCAGCGCTGGAGCGTGCCAGAGACCAGAACCAAGGTACCCAGTTTGGTGTGTTTAGTTGACGCGTGGCGATTGCACCATGTGCATGCACCCAGTGGTGTACGCGTGCGTAGAGGCAGGAATTTGAAATGAATAAGGCGACCCTGGAATTAAGCAGGCTGAACGCTACCTGCAGGTTTCCCCATGTACAGGTCTGCCAGTTTAGTATGGCAGGCCACTCGGTTTCATTTTAAAACAACATGACATACGGCGCGTCGTAATCTGCTCTAATTCTGACTCTCTCTGTAGTGGATAAAGTGAAGCAGAACAAAAAGAATGGCGGGTGGGAAGCTGGGCACCCCGAGGCGCGGGGCGAGCACTCCTCTCTGGATCACCTGCTGGCTCTTAGCCTACAGAACGGCTTTGGGGACGAGCAGACCACCTGGGGCGACTTTCTGGAGGACAGCTTCGTCGATGAGCAACTTCGCCGGACTCCACCAGCCCGTGAGCGGGTCGGGCCTCTCTCAGAATTTCAACTCCGAGAATCCAAGTGAGTAGCTTTTTCATGAATTTTTTTTGCAACATTTGGGCACCAAACCTATGCCATACATATGGCCCAACACACCTCGTTGAAATCGGCCAATGCGATACAGGTGTAGCCTTAGGCTCATTTTATTCAACATTGTTTCATGCACAAAAGTCCTACCTTGTGAACACTAGGGAGTGCCCTGAGCCCAGACACCCAGTTGATAAAGGGGTTTGATTTGACCAAAGTAACTTACACAGGTCACGATCCTCCAAAGCACAACAGATCCTCCGTCTCTCCTCACAGCCTTCCTCCTCCCGACTCGACTCGTCTTCACGAGGCCGGGTGTCTTCTTCTTATACCAGAGCCCTTCCTAGGGCTCAAGTGACGTCAGGCGGAACCTCATTCCTGGTCTGCGCCTTTCTTACAGCCCCCTCTGGTGGCACCCACACGCCAGGAACAGGGCCGCTCACCAAGACTACATTACCCAAGATGCCCTGCGGCAACATGAATGAGAACCTGCCACCTAGTGTAGTGGGGGATTAAGTAGCCCACTGTTGCAGTCCTTCCCCATCCATACATTTCTTACGGCGTGCCAGTCCACCCAGGCTGTCTACTAAACACAGACACATAACACCCACTTGATTAACTTATTGTCAGAATAAGCAACAACATGACATTTAGTTATTTTAGAAACAAAAGAAATTTGATAAACGAGAGGAGACCTTTTAGTCCATCAAGCTAATCAGCTAAGCTCTTCTAATAAATTATGAAAACAAAAAACAACTCATTTCATACAATGGATGGATGGACGGATATCTAAGGTGTCCTGCAGGGGGCGTAAAGACCCCCCTCCCCCCCGACACAACTGCAGAGTGCAGTAAGGATTTATTTCTAAGGTTCCTCTAAACAAGCTCCTCTCCACAGTTCACCCTGGCACAGCACAACACTTCTGTGCTTTGTCTTTCTTCTCCCCAATTCCTCCCAGCAAGCTTGTCTGCACCCTCCTGACAAAGGGGTGTAACTGCAGACTGCAGTACCTATGTGGTCAGTCACAAGACGTCATTCACGTCATGCCCACCCCGTGCCCAGTTTAGGGTTAGCGGACTCGTGGGCTGTTTTGTGACTAACATGGTGGGCTTTACCTTCCCTTGCGTCATAGGTAATGCAGGCTCCAGTTAGACCCTTCTCCCTCCTGATTTCAGTCCACCCCCTCCCAGGGAATGCAGAGGGGGTTAAAGTTGGACCCCAGAGTCCTTCAGGTGCCCCAATGCCACACCTGGGGAGCCCATTCTGGGAGGTGACCTCCTTCTGCAGCTCCGCCTGGTGGTACCCGAGTACCTCACTCGGACTACAGCTGCTCCCTGGTTACCCTATGGGTTGTTTACTACCAGCCAGATGCTGCCACCCCGTGTATCAGGGGGTTTTGTATGTCCACAAAGGACAGCCCCCCAGTGTCCTTCCAAAACGATTTGATAAGCCCATCCATTCTAAAGGTGTCTCACCTGGGTAAGGAGCCATTAGTATGGTGTCCTCTGGGATAATGGATGGGACTTTATCTGCCCCTAGGGGGACATTGTTCTTTTTACAGACACACTTTATAAAAATTAATAAATAAATAAATGCACAGCAGTGACCACACATTTCATGGTAGAGCACAATTTCATCCAAAGCTCAATGTACTTTACGAGATTCTGTAAAAAAAACAAGAATAAACGACAGAGCAGAAATAGTAAATGCCCCACCGCCATTGCTGATGCCAGTCTGTCATGCTGTGCCACTCACAGAGTTAATGGCTGCCCTGCTCCTCTCTGCTACCTCAGTTGTCACTTGCTTTCCTTTTTGTGGTTTTATTTGCTCATTGGTCTGCCTGGCACCCCGCTTTCTAACACGTGTGATGCCAACTCTTGTCCCTTTCAGTCCCAGGAATGCAGCCTGCGCCTGGTAAAGTGCCAGTTCTGTGAGCTGGAGGTGACTTTCAGCAAGCGGGCTGGCCACGAGGAGTACTGTGGGACGCGCACGGAGCGCTGCGAGAAGTGTCTCCGTAACGTGATGGTGAGAGAGCTGGGCACCCACCCGGCCGTGTGTGGCATCGAGGCGCCGGAGACATCCAGCAGCAAGCGGCCAGTCCACTTGTCCAGGGCTCCGTTCAACCACAGAATGTTGCACAGCGAGGGCATTTTTGGCAGAGGAGAACACAAGAAGGCATTCAATTTGGGCACAGAGTCGGGGATGAGAAGACCAGCGCTGGAGCGTGCCAGAGACCAGAACCAAGGTACCCAGTTTGGTGTGTTTAGTTGACACGTGACGATTGCACCATGTGCATGCACCCAGTGGTGGCACGTAAACGTAGGCAGGAATTTGAAATGAATAAGGCGACCCTGGAATTAAGCAGGCTGAACGCTACCTGCAGGTTTCCCCATGTACAGGTCTGCCAGTTTAGTATGGCAGCGCCACTCGGTTTCATTTTAAAACAACATGACGACGACGTATCGTAATCTGCTCTAATTCTGACTCTCTCTGTAGTGGATAAAGTGAAGCAGAACAAAAAGAATGGCGGGTGGGAAGCTGGGCACCCCGAGACGCAGGACGAGCACTCCTCTCTGGATCACCTGCTGGCTCTTAGCCTACAGAACGGCTTTGGGGACGAGCAGACCACCTGGGGCGACTTTCTGGAGGACAGCTTCGTCGATGAGCAACTCGCCGGACTCCACCAGCCCGTGAGAACGGGGTCGGGCCTCTCTCAGAATTTCAACTCCGAGAATCCAAGTGAGTAGCTTTTTTCGTGAATTTTTTTTTTTTGCAACATTTGGGCACCAAACCTATGCCATACATATGGCCCAACACACCTCGTTGAAATCGCGCCAATGCGATACAGGTGTAGCCTTAGGCTCATTTTATTCAACATTGTTTCATGCACAAAAAGTCCTACCTTGTGAACACTAGGGAGTGCCCTGAGCCGCAGACACCCAGTTGATAAAGGGGTTGATTTGACCAAAGTAACTTACACAGGTCACGATCCTCCAAAGCACAACAGATCCTCCGTCTCTCCTCACAGCCTTCCTCCTCCCGACTCGACTCGTCTTCACGAGGCCGGGTGTCTTCTTCTTATACCAGAGCCCTTCCTAGGGCTCAAGTGACGTCAGGCGGAACCTCATTCCTGGTCTGCGCCTTTCTTACAGCCCCCTCTGGTGGCACCCACACGCCAGGAACAGGGCCGCTCACCAAGACTACATTACCCAAGATGCCCTGCGGCAACATGAATGAGAACCTGCCACCTAGTGTAGTGGGGGATTAAGTAGCCCACTGTTGCAGTCCTTCCCCATCCATACATTTCTTGACGTCCAGGAAAGGTGCTTCCAGACAAATCCAACTGGGGCAACTGTCCATCCACACCTTCTTCCCTTCTGCCAGGATGCCAATCAGGGACAGGGGGGTTATCTGACAGAGACGATGGCCGATAACAAATTGGCGCCAATGGAGTGTCAGAGCCCAAGAGTGTGGCGGCACAGCACTTGTGAACCATGCCACTCCCCCACCCTTCGGTACTGCAGCCCTGGCTCCTTGTACCCCCTGCTTGTCGTTGGCGCCCCACTTGAAATTCAAAAGGGGGATTGGAGGAAGGGGTCGTAAATAGCCAGTCGAGGCGCCAACTCTGGGTAAATGAGGTCCGGCGTGGAATCTTCCATTTGTGTTGTCGTGTCGGCGTCCACAAAGTTTGGGATTGTGCAATTTCAGATTAGCGGTACTCAACCTGTCTAACAGGGTCTAGTGATGAATGAATTCTTAATGTGCACGTCGGACCCTCGTGTCCTACAAATGGCAGCATTGCCTGCCTCTCTCCAGATTTAAAACGCAGAACGTCATGCTGTTTAATAAAAACACACATCGACTGACCTGCTCCTTTCTACTCCTTTGTCCCGTTTTTAGGCTCCACCTACCGTTAAGGCCCACCCTCCATTTACGGGTAGTAACTCCTCGTTCACCCACCACTGTAAAGAAGTCCATTTTGACAAGATACACAAACTAAAATGGCTTAAAGGGCTTCACAAATTAGTAGAAACTTACATTTATATTAGAAATTTAACAGTTAAAAAAACAAAACAAACAACTCCACACTGCGTCTCCATGACACCCTGGCAAAGAGCCGACTTGGTATGGCCAGAGGGCTGCAGCGCCAATGCCCGCTCCACCACCACGAGAGCATTAATGGTGTCCGACCTCCGCCTCAGATGAGGGCCTCCACGAGTAGATGGCACTCGGTGGCACAAGTCTCACGTCACCATCACGTGACCCAGCTGTGCGGCCTGCCCTTTGAGAGGTGGAGGGTCTCTCTCTCTCTCATTCAACTAACCCTGCTGAGCTTTTGCAGAAACCCTGGAGTGGCTGATGTCAAATGGCAGATGGCAGAATGGCTCCAGGGAGAAGCTGGAGGAAAATGCCACAGTAGACCACCTGCTGGCGCTGGGCTTAAAGGACGACCTCACCCAGGATCTGCTGAGCTACACTGGCTTGGTGAAAGACAGCTTTGTCAACGGGGACCTGACAAACCTCCATAAGCAGCCAGCGATGGAGTCGATGCTCTTTAGAAATCTGAACGTGTCGGACCACCGTGAGTATTTTAATGTCAAGTACTGGGCGATCGCCATTGTTCTTGTTACTTTATTGTCATTTAGTCCATAACACTAACACCTTCCTTCAAGATGAGGTGGGAAATACTTGGATTACTCTGAATAATCCATAATATGGAAAGAGAGGTCACCACCGTGACACCATCAAGGACTTCTGTTTTTGAAGACCTCAACTTCAGAAGCCTGCTCAGTTCAGAAATCCAGGTAATAAATTTAAGGCCGGTGACGACTCGGTGGCAGTGATCCATACAAACATCTTGTAAGTAAACGCCGTATCGCATTATGTCGGTGCCAGTCCTGATTTGTCTCTGTCCAACCGGTCTGCGACTCGGCAATCACGGACAAAAATCAGACGGGTTTCATTTTGTCTTCAGGCCCGTTTTATACTTGTTTGCATTTCCACAAGGGTCCGCTAGGGCGTGTGTGACAGAAATTTTGTCATCAGTCCTGGCATTCATACCCTCGCTGTTGGTGACCGTGTGCCTTCAGAATTGTAGAACTGCACTTCCCACGTGCACTCATTGGAGGAACAGCTGTGTAAAGTGTTGCTGCCTGCAACTACAACATCCATTGTTAAAAGCACACAGAGATAGGCAAGCGGGCACAAATTCATGGCAACTGCCAGATGGACAGAAATCAGCTTAGCCACCTTATTGAAAAGACAAATGTCTGTATGTCCATCTGGTTGCTATATCTGTGTCATTCCAACAGATGGCGCATCACAAACATTTGTAGTAATAAAATGCATTGCATTTTTATACCTAATGGCATATAACAAAGACATATGCATTGCATGTGTTATTCCAACAGATGGCACACCACAAACAATGACCCTGCTTTTATGAATCCCATACCAAATGGTACATAACAGACATATGCATTGCATTTTTCATTCAACAGATGGCACATCTCAAACTTTAACACTGCTTTTATGAATCGGATACCAAATGGCATATAACAGATGCATATACACTGCATTTGTTATTCTGAGAGATGGCACATCATATTCTTGTGTAGTAATAAAATGCATTGGATTCTTATTTTTAACAGATGGCACATAACAAACATTAGCACTGCTTTTACAAATCCCATACCCAATGGCATTTAACAAGGACATATGCATTGCGTTTGTCATTCCTACAGATGGCACACCACACACATTAAAACTGCTTTTATAAATCCAATACCAAAAGGCATATAACAGATACATTACATTTGTCATTCCAACAGCTTTTTTTTTTTTTTTTTTTACTACAAATGGTTGTGATGCACTATCTGTTGGAATGACAAATGCAGTGCATTTTATTCCTACATGCATTACACAATACGCTCCAGTAGATGGTGCAGTGCAAACATTAATGCTTTTAAGACAATGGAATTTGGAATTGAATTTTATAGTTGATAGGCAAGAAAATGAATTGTCATTTGTGTGCCTGATGGATATTCTTTGTTCAAGAGCTGGCATTTCTTTTGAGAAGCCCATCTAATCACGTGGAAAGTTCCAGCTTTTCATTGCAATGTCCTCATCTTTTTGGACATTAGGTGGTGGTGATGAAGATATGCTGCCATGCGAGTTCTGTGAGGACCTTTTTCCTGTGGAGGACTTGATTCTGCATCAGGTATGGACCGAAGTTCACATTTCATCCTCCAGAGGGACCAGTGAGTAAACGAATGGGCGAGTCGCAGTGTGATGCTCTCATGTTGTGCGTTGAACTCCCATTGTGGTAGCCATATAATGTACCATTTTGTTACCAAGTCGCTGCCATTCTAGGACGCTCAATGAGTTGAATGCCAGTTGAGATCATCTCTGCCATATTTGAGCCCTGAGATGCCACACTGAGCCATTCTCGCTCTCTCTTTTCCTTGGTCTTAGACGGGATGCAGTCCTTCCAGCGCCTTCTCTTCCTACAGCAAGCAGCTGCCCTCACGACGGCAGGAGGACTCGTTCAGCCCAGTGACACCAAGCCCCCTTTCCTCCCCACTTCTCTCCCAAAAATTTGCAGACCTGGCTTTCGACTCGCCTCTGGGCTCAGACGTGATCCTGCCCTGCGAGTTCTGCGGGATGCTGCTCCAGGAAGACATGCTGTTCCAGCATCAGGTCAGTAAAGCTTTGAGGGTACAATGATGCCAGGCTTGTGCCCGATGCGGCCAGGATGGCAGCAGAACTCGGCTGCTGTGGTGGTGAAGATGAGAGGCGTTGGAAAGGCTGTGACGATGATTTACCATCGAGAGAGAGAACTCGCCACCTCGGCAGACAGCCGGCCGTGCTGCCCTCCTGGATCTGTTCTTTTTAAAGAGACCATTTGCTGTGCCAACAAACCTTGAAAGGGTTAGGGTGGGTTGTCATTGTCACACCATCAGCAGAGTGTCACTTGATTGCTTTCTGTTTTCCACTTTAGTCTTTCTTGACAGGCTTTTACGAACTCTTAACATGAGTCTAGGGTGGTATAGCAGGAGACCCCTGAGAGCCTAATCTTGTACATGCCAGCCACCACCCTAAAGACTGACCTGAAGGAGACACTTAACTGTCCTCTGGTCTGGTGCCCTACCAGGTATGACCAACAACACGTTCAAATTCATCACAAGTTAGTGGCTGTACCCCCATTTCAAAATGAGAGGAGACCTTCTTAGGCTCTAGAATGTTCTCTTTATAGCCGCCGGACCCTCTTGCTTATACCCGAGGTTGGCTATGCATACTCAGTTGTCCAATCAGGTCCTTTCTTTAATGCTATTGTGATTATACTGTATAACATTACTTCTATTTATTATTTATTTTATTTATGTTCATATATTTAATTTCTATTTATGTTATTTGTTTTTCTTTTATTCTATTATTGTAAAGCACTTTGACCACAGCACTTCTATGTTGTTTTAAATGTACTATATAAATAAATTGACATTGACATTGCTACATTTCTAGCTTGGGACGTAAGGGGAGTATGCACCACACCGGGGGATTAACTGTGTTATTCAGGTTGGCCCAGTTAGAAATAAAAATGAAAATGACGCACGCAGCCGTAAATGACAATGGCGCTTTACAGGGAATGGACACAATACGCACATAGCACGTTTTCTTTCTTTAATTAAAAAAAAAAAATGAAGTTCATTAACCAGGAAGACCCTCGAATCACGTGAGCAGACCAAAGTGGTGGCATCTCTGAGGACATCCGCAATCGGCGGCGTCCGGGACGAGGGGGACAGCATTTGTTCTATCTCGGTTAGGGGTTTGTTATTAGTATTTGGGCCAACTGTTCTGTTTTAGCCAGGGGTCCTACACGGGGTGGGGTTCACATATTTGTTTTACATCCTTTTTGATTGTTCTGTTGAACTTAATTTGGCTTGGGTTCCTTATTTGTATTCCTTGTTTTTCATTTTGCCGTCGGATCAATGCCTTGGTTATGTTGCACATGTGGTGCGTCAACAACTGGCCCTCCAGCGTCTAAATCCAGAGGGATGAGGAGTGGCGAGTTTACTTGTGCTTTCTGGGTTTTTGACCTTTTACTTTGCATTGTCGACTATTTGCATGTTTTCGTATCAGGACTGTTGCTAGCTTTGGATGGCCCTTTGGGTCACAAGCAACGCCTTTTTGCCTTCTGCGCTCCTTTAGATCTCCACTCCACTTTTTTTTTTCTTCTTCATAAGAATAAATCTTAAGATATTGCCCTTAATACTAGCTGGGATTTGGAGTTATTTTATTGCGCGGTAAATCCTCTCCTATTAATGGAGGGCTTCATAGGCCCCACAAAGGATGAATTGGAAGTTCCTCTTGTATATTGACACGACGGCTGCTTCTCACTCTATCCTTATTTAAACTGCCCTCATTTAGGGGTCACGTGTTAAAGAACCGAATATCAATTTGTTCCGACACATTAGAGTAAGGTCTGCTGAGCCTCAACAATAGAAGAGGGCAGCGGCCGCTTCTTCCTGCCGGTTATTTGTCTACGGCCGGTTTAAACACAAACTTCCACAGCGAGGCATTAAGATGGTAGGCGCCTGAGGTTTCAGTCTTTCTTCCTCTTTTTTGACAACGGAAACCTGTATACTGTTTCTGTAGCTTAATGAGATATTCTGAAATTGCCTAGATGGTAATTAATTTAAAGCCCTTACTTTCATGTGACGTGTATATATATATTTTTTTCCCCAATAGACTCTAGCTACGGCCCTCCAGAGCTCCACTCCACCGAAGAAGTTGTCACTTGATATTATATGTCAGTGATAGCACCTGGTTACACTGTGATGTAAGATTAGGGTCAAAACCAAGTGACAAAAACCTGCAATCCTATTGGCTGTCCAGAGGAGTTACTGCATCACGGAGGTCTGCAGCTGGACCCCTCTCATTTTCTTCTTTATTCTATTTTAATAAAGGACAAGTGTAACATTCGCCCTCCGACCGCGTGCTTCACAGGCAGCCCACGCGTCCGACGGCCACTGCCTGCAACTGAAAACCCAAACAGGAAATCCTCTCCAATTCCGCAGCGGCGCGTCAAACATCAAGGTAAGCGGAACAATACCCCCCCCACTAAGTAACTCCTCCCATTCTTAACTGAGACCGAGGCGGTTTTCTTGTGTTTGCAGAAGACCCACATCAGCGAGAAAAAGAGGGTACCATTCACCCACTTCAGTCACGAGGGGCGGCAGGGAACCGGCGGCCAGAGAAGGTGCGCTCAGGTTTTCTAGACTCCCAGAAGGATCTGGAGGCCCATGTGAAGCCACAGTCCCCACCCAGACACCAGCAACTGAAACAAAAAGCGGGTAACCTAAAGGTGGCACGTGGATTGCGGCCCCCAGCATCGAGCGTCGATTCCAGCCTTGGGGTGACCTACACTCGCAGACAGACCAGGTGAGCGCCTGCCTGTAGGGTGTGCCATTTTGGTACGGCAGCTGTGCGGATTTCTTATTTTGTCGTCTTTTTCCTGCTAGTGGGAGAGTCGATGGAAAGCGAAACACGAGATTATCGGCAACAAGAAAGGTAATCACTCCAGTGCAGAGACTTGAGAGTTTTAAGACTCGAGCTTCTATTCGGTATCCATACTGCAGGCTTTCTAATTCCTTTATCTTCAGGTTTATTCTCCCACTCTGGACAACCTTAAAGTGGAAGAGGAAGAATGACGCATTCCCCACTCGGCCCTTCCCTCATCCGATCCGTCTCAGGCTGCTTGTTACTTTCTATGCAAGATCCTTGGTTTTATAGTTGCTGTGTGGGCTTCGGGGACTTTTCACACGAGAAAACTGCTGCAATGGCAGTCCGTGAATTATGTTTGTGAGCAATGGCGTCTTCCCCCCCTCTGCCACTTTCTCCAAAGGGGGACGGATTTGCGTTTTTCTATTTTGTTTTCCACTAATTTTAAAAGGTAGTTCCAAATAAACTTCTCTTCATAAGGTTGCTGCAGCTATCATTTTTTCCATTCTGGAATATTCAACAACATTGGAAAGTGCAAGAGGGGGAACCCTCAAGTTATTTAGTGTACCGTAATGAAATGCACAAGCAGGAGATGAACCCTAAATAGCATTCCTAGTGGTCTGTCAGTTGTCTCCGGTGTTATCTCGTATACAACATGTTCACTCGACTCGCGGCATCACCATGCTGAGCTAGGCTGACCACATCCTCAGCAGCATCTTCCAGAAGAAATCAGAGCTACGGTCAGACCTGCTGGGAGTAATCCCAGAGTGTGATAGGATCACATGCTAAAACATCTGGAAAAGAAGAAGTTCTACTCTGAAGTCCTCCCGCACTGGAGAGCACCTTTACCAGTCGCAGACACTCATATGAAACATCCACTTGGGAATGTACCCTCGGTTTTTAGGTTACCACTGGGTATGGAATTGGACCAGGTAATCAAAAGCTATGTCTGATTGCATAGCTGTCACATCACCACCATGGTGGGGGGTACAACATTTGTAAAAGTGCTGCTACACAAAATTGTCGGTCATTCCTACGATCCTCTGAATTTTTCTGTTTGTGTGTATGAATACGTCTGTAGACAAACCGACTCAACCAAGAATCTTTCAATCCAAATTTTCTTTGATACGGTTACCAGCATAGTATGTTCAGTAGAACAGGTTGGAAGTCACGGAGAACAAATGTATTTTTCATGGTCTTTTGTTGACAACATTAGGACAGTTGGTTCCCAGGGAACAGAACAAATGTTTTTTTAAGGTCTGTAGTCAATGTCATTAGGAGAATTGGTTCCAGAGAACAATCATATTTTGAAGGTCTTTTCTCAGCGACACTAGGACAGTTGAATCCTGTCATTAGGAGAGTTGGAGATTCCACGGAACAAACGTTTTTTTCCAAGGTCTTTCATTGACGACATTAGGAAAGTTGGTTTCCAGGGAACAGAACAAACGTATTTTTCAAGGTCTTACATCGATACCACTAGGAGAGTTAGTTCCCAGAGAACAAATGTTATTTTTTCAAGGTCTTTCATTGACAACACTTGATGTATTTTTTCGAGGTCTTATTTTTAGGAGAGTTGGTTTCCAGAGAACAGGCTTATTTTCAAGGTTTTCTCTCAATGACACCGAGATTTCTCAAAATCTTTCATTGATGACACTAGGAGAGTTGGTTCTCAGAGAACAAATGTTATTTTTTCAAGGTCTTTTGTCGATTGTCATTTGGAGAGTTGGTTTCCAGTGAACAAACGTATTTTCTAGGTCTTTTCTCAACGACACTAGGAGAGAGTTGAATCCCAGACATTTTTCGTGTCTTCTGTTGACAACATTAGGACAGTTGGTTTTCAGGGAACAGAACAAATGTTATTTTTCAAGGTCTTTAGTCGATGTCATTAGGAGAGTTGGTTCCAGAGAACAAGCATACTTTTCAAGGTCTTTCATTGATGACACTAGGAGAGTTGGTTCCCAGAGAACAAATGTTATTTTTTCAAGGTCTTTTGTTGATGTCATTTGGAGAGAACAGTCATATTTTCAAGGTCTTTTCTCAACGACACTAGGAGAGTTGAATCCCAGAGATTTTTCAAGTTCTTCTGTTGACGACATTAGGACAGTTGGTTTCCTGGGAACAAATGTTATTTTTTCAAGGTCTTGCATCGACGACAGTAGATGTATTTTTTGAGGTCTAACTAGGAGAATTGGTTCCTAGAGAACAAATACTTTTTTGAGGAGAGATGGTTCACAGAATTGAGTTTAATCTGCATGTCAGACTGGATTAAAAATGAGGTATTTTAAAACCTTTCTAGTAAGAAGAGCAAGGTTTTGTCTCTCTTACACGTGTGGTAGGGGTAGAGTAGTTCACTTTATGCCTGCTTGGGATATCCAAGACAGGCTTAGAAAAATGATAAAAAAGTGACAGAGAAATGTCAGAAGAGTATGCGGATAACAAGGTGACGGTTATTAATTCACGAGGAGCAACCAAAACCAAGTGCTGATGCAAAATTTGTACTCAAATAGTTGATCATCGAAACACTTTTGTGCAAAGAAAAACCGTAAGATCATTACCTCATTTCTTTACAAATCCCCAAAAGTATTAAAAAAAAGATGGTGGCACACGTGGTGTCATGTGATGTTTTGCCACAGGCAATAATTTATAAACAAAGCAGTGACATCAAAAATGTTAACTAGTTGCACTAAACACAATAACCGTTATAAAAAGCGATGTTTCACAAAAGCAAACAATAACGGTTGTCAAAACAACTTACGACAACACTTCACAAAATCTAATGGTGCTGCTGCTGCCACGCAGGCCTAACATCGTGATCATCATAGATTTAGCACAGGGAAACTCCCGTCTTTTACAATTCACATTGCGGTTTCTATGCATCAGCACCTAACTTACCGATTTTGTGTCTCATCATCAAAAAGGAAACAAGAGGCGTAGCGACAAAATGAAACCATGAACGACAAAGAGTCGAGAAAGACCAAGCTAGGAGAAACCACAAAAAAACCACCCCATTTTCATTAAGACAATTTATTGTTGTGACACAGAAATCTGTTTTATTTTTCTCGGAAGAATCCATTCAAACATCAAGGTGTTAGGTACAGACAGATGCATACAGGAGAGGAAAAGTTAAATGCAACCATAAATAATTGTAATAAATATTTCTCGTCAAGTAAATGTACAGCACACATTTTTCAACACCCAAGTGTGTGGATATGTCCTTTCAGATTTTCTCCTAAATTTGCCCTCTTTGGGGAAGAGGAGATTTTTTTATTAGCAGCAGTTAACCTCGACGCAGCTCTCTCTATCCAACACTGAAAACCAAGTCGTCCGCACGCTTGCGCCACGATATTTACAAGCAGTCTCTTCTCGAGGTGGCACCAAATACACAACCGGGCAGGTCCGTGGAGCCCAGGGACGCTCGTCAGACTTGGAGAAGGGACAACGTAAAACAACGTGAACAAGTTAGGCTAATAAAAAAAAAAAAATGTAACAACCTCGGCCCAAGTGCCGCCATTAGGTGGCAGATAATTAAAAAGTATTTAAAAGAAATGAACAGCAAGGCCTGTCGAAGGAAGTAATGATCCCACGGGGTCATAGGTATCAAGTGTAAGGGGGGCTTCATCTCTGCTTGAACGGCTTTGTAACAACAAACTGGCCTGTGCGGCCCTCAGAACCAAGAAACCAAACAAAGTCCAAAGTGCAATTCAGACCACAAGAAACAATCTGCCAAACGCTGTTATAAGAGGGCAAAAAATAGAAATATTAATAAATGACGCAGGCTCGCCGGATCTTCTTTTTATGGACTTTTTGACGGATGTGATGAATTATTAACAAGCACGCGGCCAGTGACTCGAAACTCTCCTTCATTTCGATTGACCTACCTTCTTCAAGTCCCTTTTCGGTACAAGTGCAAAATTACCAGAGTGTTAAATCAAAAAAAAATGAGAGACCCACCTCCACAGCGGGTACCCGTTTCTCGTACTTCCTTTGCGTTGGTAATGATGTGCTTATTGACTTTTCAAATACTTTAAACGTTTCCAGCCTCTACGCTACAAGCTGAAATGACGTGGAGTGTCTTGGTTTTTCTCAATTTTCCATTTCGTAACTATCGGGGGTCGATCAGTCTTCCACAAGAACATCCTCGAGTTGCCTTAACGTTTACAAGACAGACGGGAGAGAGATAAAAGTGACGTCATGTCTCGTCTGCATGTGCATCGTCTCTTAATCCCCCTTCAGGTCTCTTTGTTTTAATAAAAAAAGAAAACGTAAAAGCAACCCTAAAAAAAACCCCAAAAAAACGCTTGCTTTTATTTCAATAAAATGTCGTACGACGTGCTGGACCCCCTTGCGTTGCCTACTTTTCAGTTGGCGTCCATGTCCTGCAAGGGCGCCCTGGCGGCCAGTGCCCTCACCTGTCTGCTGTTGAGAGGAAGCACTTCAGTATTTCAGAAGGAAAAAAAAAAACAAAAAAAACCCTCGCGACTCATCTGGCAGCTTACGCTGGGGGTGTCGAGGGCACAAGACGGCGCACGCTCAACCGCTAAGAGGGTCTTCTCGGTAATGGATGGCGTAGCGAAGTTTTTCTAGCATAATATCCAAAGAGGAATACTGTGGCAGTTTGATCATAAACATACAGGTCTCCACTCGAATGTACCTTGAATCGGGGGCGCCTGTGAACACAAAGAGATAGATCGTTAGAGGGTCCGCGAAACACTTGTGAGAGAACAACGTGAAGATGGGCAGCTACTGGTATACAAGAACAAATGAAACTGCTACAAGAGGATTTGGTACCCTCGCAATTAAGAGCAGCACCTGAAGTTCCATCTGGGGGTGCGATCTTCATGGGATATGGGGGTACGTGAGCTGTGTCAGGACCCCCATCCTTGCAGGGGCAGGTGAAGGGCACCCGCTCCTGGTTACAGGCAAACTTGATGAACTTGCAAAGCTCCTCCTGGGTGAAGGTTTCCAGTGCCGTCCAGAAGAACTCGATATGCTGGTCCGTCTCCATGAGTCCCACCTGGTACATTGTGTGAGCCTGGGTAAGGGAAGTCCAAAGGGAACGCATCAGAACTGCCTTCAAACATCGCCTTGAAACTGCGTAAAGGAATACGCCACCCAAACTTGAGAACGACTCTCTCCGCATTTGATGGTCAAAAGCCCGGTCTTCAATTGAAAATCTCAAATTCGCTTTAACGTGCTTCACTTTCGCACAGCCAGTCTTACACATGATGATGTGAATTTATGACTGGAGAACTGACAAGTGGATCATGTGACACGAGGAACTGGAGACTTCTTGATTGACGTTTTAAAAACTGCTGTTACCCAATGTTGGCCCTCTGTATCAGAAACATTTGTCATCTCCGTTCCCCATGAAAACGTGAGATTCAACATTTTTGTCCCCCATCGCTACAAACAACACCGATAAACAAACCGCTCATTTTTGGGTTGCGTATTCCTTCAAGTTTTCCAAAGCTCAGGTGGAGTTCTGCCATTCAGCAACTTTTTCTGACCCTACTTACTCAAGCGTCCCACACTTCACATCTCCCCCAAATACTCAGAAGCAAAACGCCAACCCTCCCACCGCAGACATCTGCCCCTTGCAGCTCTACCGGTGTCAAATGAGATGGTGCCCGACTGGCGCAGAAGCGGGTTACCTTGAGAAACTCCAGGTTGATGTAAGGAAGGCCGCAAGTCCTCAGCTCCATTTCAAGAGGCGTCAGGGTGGTGAGCAGCTGAAGGGGAATGATTGTCCCCAGGCCGGCCTGCACGGCCGTCAGGCACTCGGCGTTCTGCAGCTCCTTCATGCGCAGGTTCCGGATTGCCATCACGTAAGTGTCTTTATTCTCCCAACTGGGACAAAAACATAAGCAGGTACTTGGTAAGAGCTCGCGAGGAGGCTTCATTGTCCAAGGTGACCCTCAAGATGGCACAATCAAAGATCAGCGACTCGCCTAGGGTCACGTAGTGAGGCGGAGGTGGGCACTGGACCGGAAATTTCGAAAGAAATTTAGAGAAATGATTAGCATTGGTATTTTGCCTCACTAGCTAGTTTAGGGCGGTGTTCCCTGTAACTTGGTTGTAAAAGGAAACTAAAGGAGGTTGGCACCCAGGCATAAGTCATACCCCCTTTATAGTTTAGCCCACCTGGCTATACCTGGCAAATGGCTGTTTAGGTAGCATTTGTGGTTTAAACCCCTGAGCCTTACCCATCAGACCTCCTGTCCTCCACACCCCAAAGACATGCAGGTTGGGTTTAACAATGACTCTGTACTTGCTCCAGTGTGAGTGAGTGGGCCCTAAGGAGGACAGTTACCCCAAGCAGGGCTGGTCCCCATCTTGACACCAATATTGTTAGGAAAGGCTTCATCACCCCATGACTGTGCACGTGATCAACCGGAGCAGAGAATGAGAGGACGTCATTTTGAAAACGGCTTCATTACACAGTTTTTGTTCTTCCTAAAATGCTTAAGGAAAAGCTTTTCTAACAGGTGGTGCACAGAGAGGCAAAAAATCTTCAAATCTGTGATTTGGTTAAACAGAAAGTCACACTTTCAGACATTTACCAAGGGGTGGCAAGAAGGACGTGTTCTTCCCGGGTAGGGTGATCCTCGACTCCAAATTAGCCCTGTATAAGTGCGGATGTTTTCAAGATTTGCACCCTCATCAGGGCTGCAAAGATGAACCCCGGTGCCCTCAGTGTTACTTTAGTTTGCATATTTAAAATTAAAACAGCTTCTAATTGCCAACTCGGAGTTTGAAAAATATAAAAAAAAAACATCACCAAAGGGGTGTCACACAGCATGTCCAGTCCGAGTTCACCCGTGTAGGCTTATTTCAGCTCTTCTTACGTTATGGCTGCCCACAGATTCAATGGCTCATGGGCTTGCTTACCCAACAGTGATGTTCCTGCCCCCTGGGCACAGCTCCACTTCTTCTCCCGTCATGCTGACGTAGGTGAACTTGCAGCAGGGCTTTGTGGGCGACTCCGGGCTCTCGTTGGGGTAGTGCTGCGATGTCACCTCCGTACAAAGAGCCTCCAGCTCCGTCTCGTCCGTCACCTTTAAGAGACACAAAAAAATGATCAGAACGATCGGTGACGCATCCTACAAACTGTGTCCTCTCCACCTGACGTCTGACAGGTTAATAAACCATCAAGCCACTTGTGATTTCTACCCAAACAGGGTGCTTTTGTTTGTTTTGCATGAGTACTTACACTCTCGATCTTTTTGATGTACGTATAAGTGAGCACGTCGACTTCCTGCAAGTCCGCGTCAGGGTCCAGGGCCTCGCCCACCAGCATCTTCCAGAACGAAGACAACAGGTCCAAAGGGAGAGGAACATCTGCACGAATGGCAATGCCAAAAAGCTGCCCGAGGAAATGGAGTAGCTGCTCCTCGGCATAGCTGATCGGGCCGGGTGTCAGAATAAACTTACCCTAGAAAGACGGGTGACGTGGACAAGGAGGAAATTAGCAAAAAGGTTAAAGACCATTACAAATTTTAGATTCTCACAACGTTAACATCATCACCTTACTGCCATCCCGTACCTTGTTTCGATTTGCTGCTGAGCTGGGGCAGGGCAGCAGCAGGGACAGGGAGGAGCTCTGAAGCTCTTTACACACCTGCCACAGGAAATGCCTGAAGGAGCCACCTGCAGCGCAAGCGAGACAAAGGTTAAGTGGTCTCCCGATGGGTCATGTGACCTTCGTTTTGTGGGGCTCATCTCGCATGAGCAGAAGGAGCAAATAAAACACAAACAAGACAACAATGCAGTTCTAAATATACTTTACATGTGCCCACCCTGACACGGAAAAATGAAATCTGCTGTGAGCAATGGATGTCATAGAGCCATCTTTTATAATTGATCAATACAAGTACTGCCATGTGCGATTTACGGCCAACTGAGTCAAGGTGATTCACTTACGGCCAACTGCCAAAGACAAACAATAGGGTATTAATGTCATAGAAATTGCTAACACCTCAATCTTTCCTTATTATCATTTTAATTATTTGATTATTATATGGTTTTCCAACTCTTGGAGGGCCCTTGAATGTTTTTATTGATTGGCGTTGCTCCATGTGGCTAATTTCTTATGCATTTGGCCTGCACCATCTTATCCTAATGGCAGCATTTCTCAACCTATATGGTCCGGCGACCCAGTTTTGCCTTTTTTAAATTCAATAATGACCCCTCCGCCTTGGTGAAACAAGCACAAAGGAGATGATCACCAGAGAACATCTTCAGAGTAGAGCAAGCGGTGCTTTGTGTGAGCAGAGTTGGACAACTGAAGAGCAGAGTGATGGCTCAGAAATTGGCTGCCATATTAGCCAACTCCTATGGTGGCAGGCTACAGCAGGGTATGCCTACAGAATTGCGTGAGTTCAGCATAGTGCTTGGCACGTAGCAAATTTAAGTTTTGCTTTTCGGAGAAATATTTTTGATCTGCAGGTGGCTGAATTTGCCGATGTGAAATCCACAGACATAAAGGGCCGACTGCTTTCATTCTTACCGAATACTCAAAAATGGCTCGGCTGGCCCACCGGCCACACTCACTCCATCCATTTTCTCAGCTGTAACTGATCTCTTCACATCTGCTTGCACAGTGGAATATGAGAACTGCAAATTTTCTTCCAGAATACCAAAATACTGTCGTCAAAAACAAAACCCAGGAAGCTAACTGTAAGTGAAGTCAAAATGAGAATTGCCAGAACTAAAACTCCAGACCTTGAACCAAATCATGAAATGGGAAGCTACTGCATGAGTCCATCCATCCATTATCCAACCCGCTATATCCTAGCTACAGGGTCACGGGGGGCTGCTGGAGCCAATCCCAGCCAACACAGTGTGCAAGGCAGGAAACAAACCCTGGGCAGGGCGCGCACACACACACACACCAGGGACAATTTAGAATCGCCAATCCACCTAATCTGCATGTCTTTGAACTGTGGGAGGAAACCCACGCAGACACGGGGAGAACCCGGGAAGCGAACCCACAGTCTCCTTACTGCAAGGCAGCAGCGCTACCCACTGTGCCACCATGCCGCCCATTGCATGCGTCACATACCACAATACTTAACATGTCGAGTTCAAGACAAGCACGGTTTAAGTTTTAAATCCATAATCTTGGGCTGAGAGGTTTACATTGGAGAATTTTACAGTGGAGCCTTCATGATGTGATGCGCAATGCCACAGACATGGTCATGTAACTTGAAATAAAGAATTCTTAAAAAAAATGAACAACAACAAATAACAATCTAAGGCCGAAAAACGTTTTTTCAACAAAGTACATGAGGTTTACCGATTCATAATAACAACTACAAATGGGCTTTCTGCTTTAAAACAATCCCAGTATGAAGCAATCATCGAGATTCGAGTCCCCCAGAGGGGACTGGTCAGTCTAATGGTCTGGAATTCCCTACAGATTTTATTTTTTTCTCCAGCCATCTGGAGTTTTTTTTGTTTTTTCTGTCCACCCTGGCCATTGGACCTTGCTCTTATTCTATGTTAATTAATGTTGACTTATTTTATTTTCTTACTGTGTCTTTTATTTTTCTATTCTTCATTATGTAAAGCACTTTGAGCTACTTTTTGTAGGAAAATGTGCTATATAAATGAATGTTGTTGTTAAGATGAGAGTCTCACCGAAACAGCATGAGATAACCAAGAGATATTTACGATTGTGTCAAGAAATGCAGCTACCCGAAATTCCACTTTTCTTCCCTGTAAAAATGCAACATGCAGTATCTAATTTGGAAACCGATTTGGTCGTGGTCGTTCTTACTTGTCCCGTGGACCTCCTCCCCAGTGAAGCGGATATTGAAGGCATACGTTGGATCTCCACCACTGGCCAGCTTAACGCACAGCTGAGATGATGGCACAGAGCTCAGCTGCCGCGCAGCCTGACAGAAGTACGTGTTTTCAGAAGAGCGGATTTCGCCTGTGGTAGAGAAAATAACACATTAATGCCGGTTAATCGGTGACGACATACCAAGAAGCAGAGAAACTCTTTCACGTAGAATATGAAGGAATACTCACCTCCAACAATTTCTAGGGGATCCAGAGTGATTTCGGGGGCAGCATGATCTGCTGTGCGCTGTACCGTAGAATTCAGAACTCTGTTCATAACAATCACTTTTGTGTCATAAAAGATCAAACCTGAGGAAATAATTCCGATGTTCATTATTTCAATTTCAAAACAGCAATCACAGGATGCAAACAAATCATGAAAGCCACCAGCCACAGCAGTCAACTATCAAGCTGCGAAGTTACCTGAGGTAAGACACCTCTTAACATCCGTTATAACATATACGATGATGTTGATTATGTTATCAAAACATCTTACGATGCTCACAGACACATCATTGATGATGTTCATGGAGTCACGGGCTGCTTTTGGGTCTTAAAACATCAGACAACCTTCCCCAGGTGACTCAGCTGAGGCCGATTAAACCCCAACCTTTAAGTCTGAGTGCCAAGCCATGGGTCATTTCTCTTCATCCAGAAGCATTGAGGGGCACATTCAGCAGTCTCTGATGTTGTCTTGATGACACTTCTACAGGGGGCCCATGATACCTAAACGACTGAAAGCTTGACTGAGAGACTGGTCAACAAATCCCCTGCTGCCTACCTTGATTGGCCATTTGCCTTCTAGCCTTCTCTGAGGAAGTTATCCACAAGAGCCTGGTATTGGGCCCTCGACCTCTCGTCCACCTCCTCGATCCGGTCTTCCCAGGGGACAGTTCCTTCCAGTATAGTCACCTGTCTAGCCGATTTGGACAGCGATACTGTGTCTGACCCCAAAGAGGTTGTGACTAAGTAAACCAGGAACTGGGTCTTTGATACTTATCTGCCAATCAGTAGCTACACTGAGGGGATCTATTGGATCTTGACTTGGGGTTTGAGGCCTACAACTCTGACCCGGCAGTTCTTACGTAGGAAGATACTTCAGCTGTGGAAATGGTCTCAGCCCATAAACACATCAATGGCTCAGGAAAAAATGATGGGGAATCCTCAGTGAGCACCACAAGGTAAAATTTCATCATCCTTTGTTTGATTTCCCTGTACTAAGCGCACCCAGACAGCCACATGAACAGTACTGTACGCTATTTACAGTATGTTCCAGCATCAGTTCCGAACGGCTGGAGTGAATTTCATGAAACTTGATACACATGTTCCTCATTGGTCGAGTAAAAATACTGTAGGGTGAAATCAGCCCTAACCCACCCCCTTCTGGGTAGGGTGGGGGGTGATCTTGCGGTCTTGTATGCATGTTATCATCCAGTTGAGGGCGAACCAGAGGGCAAACGCGTGCAAGTGTGTGTGTCTGTCCAGCCCGGAAGTGAGACGCAGAGTCAGGTGAGGGATCCAGCACTGAGGATATGCAAATGATGCCAGCACACTGGCAAAAGGAAACCTCATAAGAAGGACAGTCGCTTAGCTGCTAATGCACAAACGATGCAAGCACGTCGGCAACACGAATTCTCATAGAGGAGAGATGCCCAGAGTATTTCTGACGATTTCAATACTTTCTAGGATCCCGTGCTGGTTTACACAGTTAGTATATAGCTGGCGACTGCAAGCATTCTTTATGCTTAAGCAGCACCGCACCTCTGTTGCTTTTCAAATTAAACAGAGTTAGCCGGTTCTGAGCGTCAACTGGATGATAGCATACATACAAGTTTGTTCATTTATTTTTATTTTTAAAGTTGTGTTTTTTTTAATTATGTTCTTCTCAAACAATTAAAAAAAACACTTTATTTTCCTCCTGGGCAACGCTGGGTATTTCAGCTGGTATAATATAAAGCGACAAATTCCTCAATGGAGTGGAGCTCTGAAGGTTCGTGCTAAACTTTATTGGGAAAACTGCCCGTTTCATAGACTTCACAAAACAAAAATTTATGCTTTGAAACAATCAGAACTTCATGGATGAATCAGTATCGCTTTGACAAGATCAGGACCCAATGGGGGCCCCTACCCCCATTACTTCAATGTGACTGGGACTGAAAGGGGGACCTAAAACCTCCTTCCTGCCTATTAAATGCTTCAAGGTGATCAAGACTCCCATCAATGCTTCGACACAGTCTGTACTTTATAGATTTCTAAAGTTAAATGGTGAATAGTGTGGCACGCCAGGGAGTCGAGCAATTGTGAGGAGCACCAGGGAGGTTGGAGTAAGACGAGGGGGTTTTGGAGTCATCGGTTATTTGCTTTGGAAACATTTTGGTAATGGCACTGAGATCCAAAAGCTGGTATTGAGAACAGAAGTCAAAGTTTTAGTACTCAAAATTGTGTTACGCTTTGTTTGGAGTTGCCGGTAGAGGTTGAAGTTTTTTGGGAGACGTTTTTGTTGTAGTATGTAGTGCAAGTTAATTGTGGTAAGTGTTGTCTGGTTTGTGAGGCATGTTCATGTATAAGTTATTTGTGGTACTGTATATGTTGAACAGGTTTGGGAGTCTTTATGTAGAATATTTATTTTGGGGGTCTGAATTAGTTTGAAATTGTTGTAAGTTTTGTTTTTATTTCTTCTTTATGTATGGAATGCTCTTTAAGTACAGCGGAGGGGTGACTTTATTTTATGTTCATTATTGTGAAGCACTGAGAATGAAACAAATTCCGGTGTTTATTTATAATTCTTTTGTGTGAGGGGACTAACATAGGGTGCCATTAGTGAAGCCAATCCCTTGACCAAAGTTAATACATGTAGCCTCTCTCCTTTTGTCGTATATTGTAAGCACGTATTACAGTCAGTCAGTCAGTCATTTCCCAACCCGCTATATCCTAAAACAGGGTCATGGGGGTCTGCTGGTGCCAATCCCAACCAGCAAATGGCAAGGCAGGAACAAAGCCCCGGGACAGGGCGCTAGCCCACCACAGGCACATATTACAGATTATCTTTAACATTTAAGGTTCGGCAAATGGCTAGCGTTACACCATAACTCACCTTTGGCCTCTTTCAGCAAGGAAGCGATGCTGTGCAAGTAGGTGTCAGTCTGCCGTAACTCCACAAGAGGTAAGAAGAACGTCTCTAAAGTGTTGTTGAGAGACTGCAGTAAAGCAAATCTGAGCCGCAGGCTCTCTATGGGGACATCTGGGACAGAGAAACAAAACCACAGGATGACAAATCTACACGAGCAGGGAAGGCAAGAGTCAAAGGAGATAGACAACACAGTGTAGAGATCAAGTCCACTACTGTACATAAAAAAGTAAATAAATGAAAATCCTACTTAATAGGCAAGAAACCCTCGGATCAGCTGTGTCAGCAGGGTCCAGGTACACTTCATGAGGATGCAGACGAGCCGGAGTGATGGCCAAATGACGACACAGCCGGTTGACGTACTGCACCAGAGCCACGTCCATCTCCAGGTTCCACTTTCTGCAGGCCTTCTGAGCATGTCGAGTATCGATACAAGCACACCTGACAAGTAACATGGTAGACGGTAAAGGTGCCGACATTATGAGCTGATGTGAAGTCCACATTCCACACCAAGTTTGTTGGTTCAACTCACCTCTCAAAATGCAGATCGTAGCCACAGCTCAAGATGGCCCTCCACAAGCTACGGATATCCTGCTTGGCACGATCTACCGTAAAACGATGGAAGCCCTCCAGAGTTAGGTATTTCTCCTCAGGGACTAAAAGCAGAAATGGAAACTGAGAAGGCCAAACATTTTGAAAGTGCAATGCAAATAGAAGGAACCACCATGATAGCTTCAGCTGGCATCATGTGGTGGCCCCACTGAATGACACAAACACGTAACATAAAACTCCACTAAGACACCCACCTTCTGGTTTCTTTGTTGGAGATTTTTCAGGGTCTTTCTCATCAGGCTTGGTTTTCTCAGGAGATTTTGGTTTGACTATGGGCTTCTTCTCACTTAATGCTGTTCTGCTTGGGATATTGAAATATACAGCAAAGCACAACAAGATTGGAGAGTATTCCAAATTTTGAAAGAAGACCCCTCACTAGACACTTGTAAGATTGTACGCTCACTCGAAAAATGAAATTGTTTGGGCAACTAAAAAAACTGTCCTGACTAAAGAACATCAAAGACTATGAATGCTATTCAGGTCTGAACTGGCCTTCAACTACACAGGGAGCTACTGGAGCGTACTTCTTGAGAGACAGCCCACAAATGAAATGCCTTACCGGACGCTGCTGAGCACGGACCTCTCTTTTGCTGGTGGCTTGGTGATGGGTCTCTTGGTGCTGACCACTCTTCCCTGATGCTGCTCCTTGCCAGCTTTGCTATACTTGATTTTGTTGGGCTTGGGGACTCCATATTTCCTGAGGATCTAAACAGAGCGAAACAATTGAATTCTGGGCAAATTTGAACCATTTCAACTTGCAGGATTGATTACGCAAATTAAAATTTTTTGATCTATTGATCTATTAACATATGCATTTCAATGAAGAGTAGAGCAGGGTTAAAGACAAGAACTACAGGACGACGGACTTCAGGCCTACACCACTGGATTTTAAATCCAGGGGTCTCTAACTGCAGGGTAAACCTTAAGACTCTAAGACTCTCACATGCCTTTGCAAGATCTGACCTAACAGCGGTTTTCAAACCTTTTGACTTGTTGACAACCTGAAGTGTGATAAACTCCTTGTGCATCTGTGTTATTTGGGCACCTTGGAGTTTTGAGCTTCTAGATTTAGTAACTTTAGATCGAAAAGCATAGCGGTGGGGGAGCCTTGGAGTGTCAAACAGCTACTGATTTTCACAGTAGATTGGAGACCTGGCTCTGCTTGGAGTTTCAAATGTCTACATTTGTTTGCTATAGATCGGAGACCTTGGTGGGGATACCCCTTGGAAATTCAAGCGTCTACATTTATTAGCATTAGGTCAGAGAGGGAGCTGGTCCCCCGTGGAGTTTTCAGTGTGTACATTAAATAGAAACAGATCAGAGATCACTGGGGATACCCATTGGAGTTTTGAGTGTCTACATATGTTAGCATTTGATTAGAGAGGGAGTTGGTCCCACCAAGAAGTTTCAAATGTCTACATTTGTTAGAAATAAATTGGAAAAATAGATTGGCGACCACTAAGGATACCTCATGGAGTTTCCAGCGCCTACATTTATTAGCTTAGCTTTAGGTCAGAGAGGGAGTTGGTCCCCCGTGGAGTTTCCAGTGTCTACATTTAATAGAAACAGATCACAGATCACTGGGGATACCCATTGGGGTTTTGAGTGTCCAAATTTAGTAGCTTTAGATCAGAGAATGTGGTGGTGGGGTGCCTCTTTGAGCTTTGCGTAACAACTTATTGTAGCAAAAGGTCAGAGATCTGGTACATCTTGGAATTTCAAGTGTCTACATTTGTTAGCAATAGATTAGAGACCATTGGGCATATCCCCTTGGAGTTTTGAGTGTCTACATATGTTAGCATTTGATTAGAGAGGGAGTTGGTCCCACCAAGGAGTTTCAAATGTCTAACTTTGTTAGAAAGAAATTGGAAAAATAGATCGGAGACCACTAAGGATACCTCATGGAGTTTCCAGCACCTACATTTATTAGCAGCAGGTCAAAGAGGCAGGTTGTTCCTCCCTTGGAGTTTTGAGCAGCTAGTTATTTTCATAGTAGACTGGAGACCTGGTCCCCCTTGAAACTTCAAGTGTCTACATTTGTTAGCAATAGTTCTGAGACCCCCTTGGAGTCTAGAGTGTCTACATATGCTAGCATTAGATCAAAGAGGGAGGATGTTACTCCCTGGGAGTTTCGAGCTGCTACTTATTTTCATTGTAGATTGGAGAACTGCTGGGATTATCAAGTGTCCACATCTACTAATAATACAGAGATGAGCAGAGAATTTCGTTGACCAGAAGATGGAATTAATTCTTTGTATGATTTTCGTCAACCAGTAAAAAAATTCTGCAGACTCACTGTTGTGAAATACTGCTCTAGGCCAGGGGTTCCCAAACTTTTCAGCTCACGACCCCCAAAATAACCGTGCCAGTGACTCGTGACCCCCACTATCCTCGGAAGTGGTTAAAATATACAAATGTTGCGCGCAACGATGCACATGCGCCAATAGGCCTATCCAAACATGAGCATGACAACACGAAAGAACACAATGGTCTAAAAACCATATAATTTTTTTTAATAGTAATTTACTCATTTGTTTATGGATGTCCTCTTACGTTACGTGCACATGTCGGAATGTTTAACATGGTGCTGTAAATTGATCTGCTGCAACTGACGCCATTGATGTGTCGGTAAACTGTCGTAATCACCTCAGGGGTCGCGATCGAACGGAAAGAAATTTGAAAGGCTGATGGCTTTTTAATTTGCATGTTTTTTTTAAATGTAACTATTAACTAGTAGTTTTTATCTTTTGTTAGTTATGGATAAAATGTTATTTCTAAAAAATTAAATTAATTAATTTCTAAAAAGTTTTAAAAAAGTTATTTGATTTCTTGGAAATCATCTCGCGGACCCCAATGTCTCACGACCCCTACTTTGGGAACCACTGCTCTAGGTAAACAGAGGAGAAGGTTCTAACTAAAAGGGGTTGGTCACAGTTCCAATCTATTTAGTACCTGATTGCTATTAGGCCATCAGAAAGCCTGTTGATTAGTTATAGCTTAGAACATGTAATCTGCATATTCAAAGTAGGGTACTGCTAGATAAGCAATGCTAGGTTTGGCCCTGCGTTATCCCACTCTCCAGGACTCCCATTAACGAAGGTCCTGTCTGATTCTGACGAAAAATCAGAAGAACATTTCTTCCTCATTACACAAGGTATAAAATAGGCATCTACTATTGTGGCCAAGCGGTGAAAATCGTCCAGTCCAAGAATGGTCAAACAAGAGATGGACTGATAGGCAAAAAGTCAAATGGAACTTCAAAAAGGGATGGTCAGAAACCAAACAGAGGCCGAGGCAGCCAGTGAAGAAAACCAAAACGGTACAAAGTTTGACTAATTGAGTTGTGCTAATTCAGGCTGAATCTTTTCAGAAGTAGTCAACTGTAAGCTGGTGGCCTCCTGTGATACCCGTGGAAGTGGCTCATCACCTTTGTTAGGGAATTCAAAGGTTCCTCCCTATCATGGGTGGAAGTGGGTACCAAGTTTGATTTCGGCCATTGTTAAGGTGTTCAGGGGTTTTAGTGTTCAGCCCATTACAAGGTTACCTACTTTTATTTAAGGTTCTTAAGTATTGTGAGGTGCACATGCAAAACAAGATTAGCAGTTTAGGCATTTCCAGGATTAACTTGTCCACCATTAACCTTTGGAGGCTAAAGTCCCTTTCGTGGACACTTTAACGATAAAAGAGTTAACGTGAAAAACGCCAACTCTACCTGTGTCAGCTGATCTTCCAGCATTTTCTTTTGCGGCCGGATGTTTGTGAAGAATATGTGCAGCAAGTTCCCTGGCGTCTGGGAGTTGATTTGCTCTTTGCTCAAGTAAATGTCCATGACCTTGATGGGCTTGGTGGGAGTCAAGCTCAGCATCTGTTCTGAGTGCACGCAGCTTTTGAAAATCTCTGTGAGAACATCACGTGCACTGGGAACCAGTTTATCACCTAAAAATTAAGGAATACAGTTAGAAAAAGAGCAACTGTTACGTTAGCCACACTCTGACCATTGCGACTTTGAACGCTAAAAAAATACAATGACAAAATAAATGAATAAGAAACTGTTTCACCACCATGCAGCAATTCACACAGCTCATCAAAATTAACTTTTGAGAAATCTAAGCGTCACTGGCGAGGGATCACTCAGGATTCCACCCACCTCTGTATCTCGTTCTAATAAATCATTAATACACAGGCCCACCTTTCACGAGGTACACTTTACTGTCATTAATACACAAGCCCACCTTTCACGAGGTACACTTTACTGTCATTAATACACAAGCCCACCTTTCACGAGGTACCCGTTACTGTCATTAATACACAGGCCCACCTTTCACGGCTTTTTCCAGAAAGTAGTCCTCGAGGGCGGAGCTGCCCTGGGTGTCAAACAAGCTCTGATTGACGCTGGAAACCGTGAGGATTTCCTCATTGGTCATCTCCATCAACTCCTCCTCTCCGTCAAGGCTGGACAGGCCAATCAGGTCACTGCTGTTGAACAGGCTGGCACGGATCTTCTCGACCTTTGCTCGAGCGCGAACCTGCCAGAGAAACAGCAACGGCCAGTTACCGTACAAACAGCACTAAAGTGGAAGACTAAGCACATAGGCCACTTTCAAGGTGTCTGTAAATGGCTGTGGCACTTTTATGTAGATTGAAATTTATTTGTTAGTCGTCATTTAAAGTTTCAGAGGCATGATGATCATCAAATGTGACATACCTGAATTTGAAACTGGTTTTCCTAGGAGCAGGCTGACAACCAAATGAACCAATGAATGATCACCCAGAAGTACAATGCATAGAACAAAGTGAGGAGGAATAAGAAACACGCACGTTTTTGATCTCATAAACGGAGGAGAAGTTCATCTTTCTGATGCCTCGTATTTTACATACCGTAACAGAATGAAGAAAAGAAATGAAGGGCTGGGATCACTGACGTTGATAACCATTCATAAAGTGCCACTCCATCAGGTAACACGCTATTGGCTGTCAGAAGAAGTGGCGAGCACAGTGGTCAGTCGGTAAAACGTGGGCAGTGACCCCCCCAGTCGTATAATTTGACACGGTGAAGCAACAAGAGCAGCCACTTCAGCCGGAAAATGTGACAAGCCCCACGAACAAAAAGTCACGTCATGCAGCATCAGCTTAGTTCTCTTCTTTCTCACCAATATAGGACAGCCATCTTCTCCCTTCCCTTTGCGCAGCAGTCACACTGTCACCATTCTTATGAAAGGCTTTCACCACGAACGCTCGTTGCGCACTACTCCACCGCTCGATTGTAACTAATGGCAAGGGGTTTTAAATGATTGCGGACGCCGCAGGGACGCCAACGCCTTCTTCCAAAATGTCCCGTTACCCTGCGCCACCCTGTATAACAAATGAAGGCTGGGATTGGGGACATTTTGTTAAGTTTTACACTGCGAAGTGTGTAATTAGGTCACCCAATTAAGACAAAAGTGTCACTAAGCCCAAAGTGGAAGTTTCCCTGCATGTTACGCTAAAGACATCTGAGGTCTCACCTCCTTCCTCTTACAGGCCAAACCCTAAACAGACGGCACAGTATTTCAAACTCTTCCTCCACTCACCTCAATTACTGCATAACCCTTGATGGGCCGTGACAGCGTGGCGTTATTGTCCAGAGACGTCACTGTGTACATCGAGCCCCCATCTGAAACGGACGCAGTGTCGGCGCTATCCAGTGGCTCCCCCAGACTGCCGAGGCTCCCCAGACTGCCTGTGCTACAGAGGGACAAGTCCAGGCTCTCTTGGCTAGAAACAGTATGGGGGTCCAGTATGCCAGGGGGTGGCGGCGGAGGCTGCTGCTGCTGCTGGGGTACCATGGGGACTGTGGTCGCCAGGAGGTCCTGGTCTACGGAATGCTCACTGGCAGTGCGGGAGACGCTGCAGATGGACGTCTGGCTGGTGGAGGCTGAGGCGCTGACACTCATGACGGGCGTGACGCTGCTAGAACTGTCCAGGCTCTCATTGCTGCCAGCTGGGAAGGGCCTCTCGGGCTCCGGAACTTTACACTCCAAGTTGTTCACGTTGCCGCTGTTAACCCCACATTTGGGTTTCTTGGGGTCTTCCTCTTGAAGAGGAATGTAGATTTCATCTTTGAAAAGTCCCCCGTGGGCATTGCAGGCTCTCCGGATGGCGGTCCGCACAACACATTCCTCCAAGTGGGTGGGGATGCCGGAGATCACCAGCAAACGGCTGTGAGCAGTGGGGCCTACTAAAGCCTGAGATGCGTCTGCCACTGCGTCGCTAGTCACGCCCAAACCTTGGGGGTCCTTGTTGGCTAGGTGTCGCATGATCATAAGCAAGGTGAGGGCCCGGTGGAACCATAGCATGTCCTCAGGCTTGCCCCCTCCCATGTTGAGCAGGGCGGCGTCATTGTCGGACATCTTAGAGGCTGACGTGGCTTTTTTCCCCGAAGACGAACCTGTGGCTGCCTTCTCCCTCTTCATTTTGACCTTCTTGCGCTTGGAGAGCAGACTCGGGCTTTGGGGGGTCTGGCCTGGGGAAGAGGAGGAAGAAGAGGAGGAATCGCTGAGGTTCGGGGCGCTGCCGGAGGAGATGGTGCTCACGGCCGTGCTGCTCATGTTGAGGGGCAAAGTGACTTCAGCCACAGCCAAACAGACCTCCATTAAGGCGTGGAAATAAGTGGAAAAGCGACCCTGCTCGGAACCCAACGCCAGGCCTCCTGGCACCGCCCAGCCTTGCGTCTCTTCATCGTAGAGCTTGCGCAGCTCAGCCTGGAGGGCCATCAGCACCGCCAGGCAGGGGTTGAGCAGCAAGGCAATGGAGCTCGACAGACCAGAGGGGTTCTTTCTCTGTTCCAGGTGATGGATTTTGCGGAAAAGCTCTGCTAGAAGATGGAAGATCTGCTCTTTAGTGCAGGCTGCCAAGTCAGTTGTCCACAGGAGACCACCTACACCGCAGCAAAGAGAAACAGAGACTTAAAAAAATGAAATCTGTGAATAAACCATCGTGAGCCAGAAAAACAAAATGACGCAAGCAAATAAATCCAAAAATCAGACAAGCAAGCAGTAGAAGAAGAAATGGAGAAGACAGGCAGTATGGGCATCTGCCAATCAATTTTGAAATTTAGGAACATGACGGGTGACGGCAAGTTAATAGTCAATGTGGGCCATTTGCTGTTGTCACACACGTGTGCCTTGGGGACAGCTTCAAGGCTCTGGTGGTGGAGGGAATTCAACGCCAGTCCTCAAGGTGGTGCTGTCTACTAAAGCCTCTTCTCTTCCTTCCTCTACAGAAACAGATGATTGACAGACCGACCACCAATGATATCACTTCCGGGGCCTGCCTTCCTGGACCCGCCTCTCCCTGCCTGGCCAGCATTTAGCCAGAAGTGGTGCCATCTCACACAGTGTTGTCTTTAGACTTATGTCTTGAGGGGCATTCATTTTAGCTGAAAAGCATAATAATTTTGCACTTATAATACACAGTGTCGCCCCAAAACCTTTTTGAGATGTTCCATCTCTTTTTATGATTAAGAGTTATTTTTAAATAGGGAGACAAAGAGATGAAACAAGAACCAAAAAATGTAAACACTGGGAATCACAGAATTCTGTAACCAAGGTAAAATGTTAGAATGAACAGCAGGAGACGGATCTACAATTAAAAAACTTGTTGGCATCTGAGCGCGCTCAGTTTTCGTTCATGACAGCGTTTCCCACTGGCAGGACAATTAACAGTTTTGGTTGTGGACAGCATACAACTGAACGACTTTGACAGACGTTGATCACAAGACACGAGTGACACGGTACTCTTGGAACTGTGTGCTGCTGTTCAACGTTGTTCTCCATTAACACCAATGGCCATGAGTCATGAGATTCAAATTTTTTTTGGTAATTATTCCAAACTAAATGGGGTAACTTAAAAACAAAAAAAAATATTTCTGGGTGGAGTAATCTGTTAATCACAGGTATTAACTGCACCAGGTTGTAAAGAGTCGCCCTGGTGGTGTAACTCCATGTGGTGACCATCTAAAACACGGCCCCAATAACCGCACAGGGCGTCTATACATTATGTGATTTTCACTATAGGAAAACTGGGAGAAGATGTCGTGCTATTGGTCAGCCAGGCCAGGGGTTGGCGCTCTCATCTTGTCCCTCTGCAGACTGGGCCACCCACTGAAGATGTCACTTCCATTACCCAGAGTCCATCTTCCTGCCACATCAGTTCCTGTCTTGGCCTCCCTGACTCCACCATATTCATAGCCCAGACTCATCCCATTACTCAGTTTGGTTTTAAACTCTGCCTTGTAAAAGACGTGTTTGCTTTATTTTCTCTGATTTTTCAGCATACGGGGGCGGCCATCCCCAAACCTTAATCTGTTTACATTCTACATTTTTTTGATTACCATAACACGTTGTCAGAGTTAGAAAAGGGTCAAAACCTTAAGATCTGCTGCACAGCGTCAAAGCCGAAATGAGAAGCAAAAACTCCCAAGTTAAAAATGAGAAACCAAAATTGAAACCTGAAAGAAAAGTAAGCTGAGCGAATAACCAATCACAAAACAGGGTGTTAAAAAGGGGTCTTTGGAATCCGGGGGTCCTTTAGCCTTCTTAACCTTCACATAGTTAACGTGGGACACGACACAGCAGCTGCCCCTAATGATGGGAGGACAAAATAGCGGTGATACGGTGCAAAATAATCATAAGAGAGCAAAAGTAAATCTTAAATCAAAAGAATTAAAGGGGAACTGAGAATCTGGGGGCTCAAGAAACCCCTGAAACGAATGCTCAACCTCAAAAATTCAATGTAGAAAAATGCGTCAAATAATGAATAACAAAGCAATTCAAAACAATAGAATGGTGGCGCCCACAAGAAAAACAAAATGGAGTCACAGCAAATCAACATAGGACAATAATTAAATATTAACAAATGTTTAGAGATAATAAACATACAGAATAAAAATGGCCATATCAACTTGACACAAAAGTTTCCTTAAAGCTACTGGCACATGAACTGTTAACTGAATTTGTTTCAGAAGCTGAATGAATAAGACACGCGTCCAACAGAGGGCACTGTGGTGTAGCGGTTAAGGCGCCGGACTTTACACTGTGGGGTTCAATTATCACCTCTGGGCGAGTCACTTAATCTGCCTCTCCTCAAACTATAAAATAATAAATACATTTGAAACAAATGTCCTACACTGCATGGGAGACCACCCAAAGAAAAACCTGCAGATGTAATAATGCCAGTAGGTCAATTACCGGGCTGAGAAAATACGTCTGCACTTAAAATAAGAGCATGAGCAGACCAGAGTGCCAACAGCGGGAACTTAAACACGCTTGTGCGTAGAGTGGAGCCTTAAAGATGGGGGTGTCAGTGGGTAGGAACTTGGTGCAGTGCAAGCCCAACCGAAGGAGATCACTGAAGTCCAATTCTTACCCAGCAGCTCCACCACCTGCAGCAACACAGAGGACGGAATGGTGTCGAGCTCGTCTTCCACGCGCCTACTGCCGTCGCCCAACTTCCAGGTGAGCAGCTGCTCGGCAAATGCCATGGCCAAGGGAAACTCCAAAGGCAGAGAGTGCAACATTACCACTGCACCAGGAGGGGGCGACACACCTGAAAAAAAAACAGAAATATACAAGGAGTCACTTAGGAGGAGAGCAATGAATATTAGTGGACAATGTGACTTGAATGAGCACAAAACAGCCTAGAAGAGAACTAGAAACAGCATGTGGCACTGCAACCAAAATTGGCAAAACTGAAAGGAAAACAAAACCCTGGTGTTCATGTAAATTCGTAACTTTTTATGCTTTGCTAAAAAATTATTGTGCGTGTTATCAAGTTTTCTCTCTTTTGACTAATTATTTGCTGATTGTGTATTATATGTATTTATATTGTACAAGGGTCAGTTATATACCTTGTGTTTTGTCAACTGCAGCCCCGACCCCTGCCTATATATCCTTGACAGAGAGGTGTGGGCTTCACAACAGCATTGAGATTTGCATTTCTCATTAATGTGTATGTCTGTTATATACCATTTGGTATGGGATTTGTAAAAGCAGGGTAAAAGATTGTTATGCGCCATCTGTTGGAATGACAAAGGCAATGCAAGTGTCTCCATTATATGCAATTTGGGTTTGGATTTGTAAAAGCAGTGTTAAAGTTTCTAATGTGCCATCTGTTGCAATGACTAAGGCAATGAAGATGTCTCCATTATATGCCATTTGTTTTGAGACATATAAAAACAGTGTTAAAAATTGTAATGCACCATCTGTTGGAATGACATGCAATGCAGACATCTCAGATATATGCCATTTGCTATGGGATTCATAAAGACAGTGTTAATGATTATGATGTGTCATCTGTTGGAATGTATATGTCTCTGTTATATGCTGCTTGGTATGGGATATGTAAATGCAGAGTTATTGTTTTAATACACCATCTGTTGGAATGACAAATGCAATACATACGTCTCTGTTACAAAACACATTCCAACAGATGGTGCACTAGTGTTAACATTCAAGTCTATGTAGGTTACTTAAATTTATACTTGTCTTAGATGGGTATTACAAATCAAAACCACTACGATTCCCAGAGTCCTTCTCAGAAGGTGTATTTTCAAGTTTCAAACCAGCCATTGTGTATTCAGATCTAAAGAATGATGCATTAGCACGTGGTGAAGAAATAAAGTAATGGTCAGGGCAAAAAATAGCTGATGTATGCCCAGAAATGAAGAAAAAAGTAACAAATGACTGGCAGGCAACAAAAGCACAAGAAAATATATGAATTTACAAAGTATACGTTTAAAAAAAAACACACACGAAAGTAGCACTTCAGTAACGACAACATTTGAACGCCTGGCTACCAGCTGGTCCAGTCAGTAAAGTTAAATTCAAATGCCGGCATAGCTAAAGAAGTGAAGACACTCACCCAGTTTAATGTGTATTTTATCGGTGGGGATAATAACTGAGGGGTACTGGTTGGCAGTGGGAGGAGGCGTGAGGCCCGTATTGGTAGGCGACGCGTCTAGTGGGTAGCACACGGTTTCCATGAGGTTTAACTGTCCATTTCTTCGTACTTTGTGTCCCAATCCATAAACCATTATTCGGGCCCATGGGGCCTTGTACAGCGAAGAGCTAATGGAAACAAAATAAACAGAGAGTGACATTCACATCCCACACCAGGTTATACACGACACCTGAAGTCTGTACCTACTGTCCACAGTCCACACGCGTGATGAATTGGTGCTCCTCTTACTGGCCAAGAAAATGCAGCTAGCAGAACTAAAGCCCCGTTCAAATACATACAATAGTCTCTCCATTTTTGCCTTTCATGCACACTACCCCAGTGTTTTAACTCCCATGTAATGGGGATCAAAAATTGAAGCTTTTCTTTTTAGTTTATTAAATAACATTCATAAGATCTAATTAGAGTATTTTATTTAGATGAGGTTTAGCTTTTAAGTGAATAAACTGTGTGACCAAAACTAAACCTATACTACATGGGCCATAAAAGAAAACTAGCATTACTTTTACTTGTGTGTATTTAAGCAGGGGTTTAGCAAAAAGGTTCAGAGAGAAGCTGACAGACAGGCACTGACATCGGGGGATTGGGAGAAGATGCTCAATGAAGACAGGTGTTTGAATGGCTAGCGAGGGCGGGAAAAGTTTTTGAAGACATTAAGGTGCCAAGTTTGAGACCTCTTTAAAAAGGGGGTGCGTTAGATATGCTCTTCTTTTGAACCATTGGCTCAACAAAGCGACCAGAATAACTATGTGTTGCAACAGAGTGTTGGATTCTGGAAGACAAAATAGATACGCACACACTAGATGGGAACCCCCGGTAAGCTTTGCAAACGTAAAGCAAATGTTAGGAAGAAGTTTAATTATCTCAGTTTAAGCTCAGATAAACTAACCAGTGTGTACCAGACATAATTATCGCTGTTTAAGTTCAGATAAACTAACCAATGTGTACATAATTATCGGTTTACGCTGAGATAAACTAACCAGAGTGTATCAGACATAATTATCTCCATTTAAGCTCAAATAAACTAACCAATGTCTATCAGACATAATTATCTGTTTAAGTTCAGATAAACTAACCAATGTGTACATAATTATCTCCAGTTAAGCACAGATGAACTAACCAGTATGTACATAATTATTGCTGTTTAAGCTCAGATAAACTAACTAGTGTGTATAGACTTGAAAAAAGATGTGAAATTAAGGCTTTTGGGGAATTTGCTATTGAACTTGTCTCTCTTAATTAGCTTAAATTAACTTCATGTGGACAGGTGACAAAGACTAACAGTAAATTGCCACTTGTCTGTAAACAGCACATTTAGCACAAGCCTAAGAGATAAGCGAAACAAAGGAAAGGCCAGTGCTCACTTCATGAGTGTCCTAGTTATACCAGAAGGATGACTAAAGGCACTTGATAGTTACAAAAAAAAACTCATTATGGTGACAAATGCACTCACTTAAATGTTAAATTATAGCGGACGCAAGTTCTACCCAGTGGGCTTGTCTCCTATTAATCCGACTTGTCACAGTCTCAGAGGCACCAGATGACCCAGTAAATGATGTTTGGTTTAAACGCCTTTGAGCAGATGAGCTTTTGTATTCTTAATATGACCATCGGACTTCCACTATCTTGGAGTTCAGCGTACAAGAAGTGCTGAGCAATCCCCTGCTGAATTTGATACACTTTGAGTTTGTTTAAAACTCGAAAAAGATTGGGAATGTTCATCAAGATGCATTAAAGTCAACAGGGAAGGAGAAATGTAACTAGTTTTGACTGGAATGTAATTATTCAATGATCTTTTAAGTGTCGCTGGGAGCTACCAAAGCTTGTGCCACCTACTCTGGACCAATTATTGTGGTCACAAATGTGAAGCAGCAATGCTAATGACTGCACCACCTTGTCTCCCTGAGATAAAATTATATTCCAAGTCAACCACCTCTCTCTCTGCATCTGACAAGCTCCTATCACGATGACTAACTGATAACCACAGAGCCTATGATGCAAGAGATCAGCGTTTTGTACTCTGGGAGCCATCCCTGTCACTACCCAATCTGTGATACACAGTAAGGAGCACAACAAGCTTAATCCAGAAGTGACACAACATGCACTGCATCTATGAATCAAAGGACTTTTGGAATGTTT
>NW_024380395.1:0-24354 GCF_016835505.1 Polypterus senegalus | reverse complement strand
CTGATAAAATATATAAAACACAACAAATATATAGAACTGACATTAAGCCCATTACAATAATGGGCGCTAGAACATAGTGCATTAGCATTAGTGGGAACAGTCTATATTAAATGGCAAGGGACCCTGACCTCATTCTGTTTCGTCTTAATTTTTTTTTTGTCAAAATATTTTTGCAAGAAGCCTAAAGTAAAATAATAAAAAAAATAAAACGTATGACAATACAGTAAGTATAATTAATATTGCCTTAGTGTAAACCTTTGTAACAATCTCTAATACACAAAATCTGAAGAAGATATTTAGGAAAAATTTTCTATTTTTACCTCATGAAATTTTTCTATAAAAATTTCATTATAGACAACATTTCTTGTAAATATTCTGTCGAGTCTGGCAACAGTTTGCCTCGTTCAGGACCATCTACAACCTTGACAACAACATCTGGATAACTTCTAACTCTTGATAATGCAACATATAACTGACCATGGCTGAATACTGGTTCTGCCAAGTAAATACCAACTTTTGTAAGGTTTGCTCTTCTGAGTCTCTGTCTTTTAGCGTTTTCTGACACACATTTTCTTTTCTTCAATCAATCTATTTGCTCATATTTTCTTTGTCTTTCAGCCTTCTTTTGTTGATGTTTACTTGTTGAGCTGACGGTTCTTACAAGAGATGTTGCTTATATAGGATTTGAATGTCTGTGTCTTTTGTGCTACTTGACGTGTCCTTTTTTTTGTTTTGGGTGGCATGTTATTAGTAGATATGTCCGTAATATTTTCTCTTACAGTAATACTAGCTTGTATGTGGCTGTAATACACCAGTGTATTGTGTGCCTTTAATTTTCTCTCGCAGTAATACTGGTTTGTATTTCCATAAAATGCCTGTAATTTTCTCTGACAGTAATACTGGCTTTGATGTCCGTAATATGACTTTAATTTTCTGTCACAACAGTGGTCAATCAGCAGAGTGTCCCCAGCAAGTGATGTAATGTGTGGCGTGCAGTTGATAATCGTAACTGTGTCGTCTCAGCAGCAAGTGTTTTAATCTGTGCTGGCATGTAGCCGATTATTGTACGTGTGGCGTCTCCCAGCAACTGATTTTATGGCGTGGCCGCGACTACCTAATCAGCAATCAACAATCAAAGTTATGAAGACCTCCACCCATTCCCGAAATCTATAGACCTGGCCACACAGCTCACACTGTTTGCAATATGTGGTTACACCTGTAGGGACAAAAAAAAAAGTCCAATCAGTGTTTCTCACAGCCACCCTGCCATCACCTGAATCTGAAATATCATTGTGTTTGTTTGATTAAGTATATGCTTAAAGAAGAAAAAACATCAGTTAGAAAATCAAATAGTTGCAAATGGTGTTGGAACATAATTAACAAGTACTATGTCAAATTATATATAAAAGTGGCACTTCATTGATCAGATATATCTCTCTTCAAAAGGTGGCAAGATTTACCTTCAACGGTGCCATAGAAGGTAACAATTTTGGCTCTTGAGGAAATTAGGACAGGATCAGTCAGTGGGACAATTCCTGGACAGAGGCTACCAATGTCTCGGCTGGTATTAGGTGCTTGGGAAGGTTATGAAAGTCAGGTGGAGTGCATACCTCAGTAGGCAGGATTGCTGGAATTAGTTTTTTGTGGTATAGATATATTACCATTTTAACAAGACCATTTCCCTTTGGTGGATAAAGGGTTTCTTTTCGTACACTGTCAGATTCTGACCAGCTGGTGTTCTTTGTATTTCCTATTTTAAATTCTTTTGAGTCTTCTGTGCTCTTAACTCTTTTAAGAAGTTCCTGTTAGTCTGAAAAGATGCCATTTTGCTATATATTTATGCAAACATGACATTCGTGGTTTGGAACATGGACAGTGCCAGGAATTACACTTGATGTCATAGTATGCAAAACCTGGTAAGTCTACTATAATAGGACGCTTTAGGCTCATACACTGATATGAACCTCTTTGAACTGTTATCATTCAGTGTGACCTCATTGCTTAAGGTAATGCCATGTTCTGTAGCTTCACGTTGCCTTTTCAAGCATTGTTCTTTTTTATGTTCTCCCATCCACTTTTCCCTAACCATGTCATTTAGCACGTCCTCAGTTAGGACCACATCTGTGTTGCCTGTTGGGAGACAATAGGAAAGGGACTGAAATGTGTTGACAATCAAAGGCCATCGTTCCACTCCTTAATGCAAAATCCAAATTACGGCAAACATCCATTTCACATAGAATTCTATGTGTAGAACCCCAGGTCTTCTTCTGAACGTGCACTGGAATTGATTCACTGTGGAAAGTTTTTGCAATGGGAAATATTCCTTTAGCCTTGTCAATACACTGGATTTAAGATGATGTTATGTACTAATCCCTTGCTTACAGCTTGAGTGTTTTCTCTTCATGTACTCGGAGGTTCTTTTTGTTCAGTCTGAGGTTACAAAGAGAACATTTTACCTTTCTGATCTTGGCTTGGACCACCTTATGGAATTTAGATGGCAGAGGCTGGGCAGTGACCGGTGCAGTGGGCATGGAGGGCAGAGACTGGGTGGCGACAGGTGCCATGGGCACGGAGGGCAGAGACTGGGTGGTGACCGGTGCCATGAGCATGGAGGGAAGAGGCTGGGTGGCGACCAGTGCCGTGGGCATGGAGGCAGAGGCTGGGCATCCACCCGTGCAGTGGGCATGGAGGGCATAGGCTGCAAGGCCATTGGTGCCATGGGCACAGAGGGAACACTTTAGGACCTTTGCCACAATCTGACAAGTGCCTGGAAACTGATCTTTACAAACTACTGTTTTCTGGCAATAACAGCAATGGTAGTGGCCTGATCCCTGGCAGTTCAGTGAACACTTGTATATTTTAAAACCTGAAACAGTACAAAAAAAAAAAAAAGGTTAATATTAAGAATTATTTTGCTAGAAATTCAGATAATCCTTAAATTTAATAAAGTTAAAACATGCAAAACCTGTCCTACTATTCTTTTAAACAGATCAAACTAATTAAAGATTCTGTCAATGATGCTTTTAAAATGTATGAAAATATACTCAATGTTGCCTGTCAATTGTAGGCAATGTAATTCCACCTTACATTCTGAAAAATTAAAGTATTTGTACTATGATCTTTGTCATATTCTACTAAATATTTTAAAAGAGAAAATTGTTAATACACAGTCATGAATTAATTAATCTAAAATTATTCAAAGCTAGCTTTGAAAAAGGTTAGAAAGTACACAGTACACTATTTCATCAAATAAAATCATTTTGCTAAGGTGAATATCTAGCTGCATTAAAAGTGTATTAAAGTGTCAATTAATCAAAATTTACAAGTTACAAGATATATTCTAGAGCACTTCATATCCCTCCATGAACAGCTACTGTCCTTCTGTGGCTCTGTAAGAAGCTGGCAGGCCTGCAGAATCTGTTCTTTTATAGCAAAACAGACAAGCAAACTCCCTGAGCACCAAACACAACTGTAGGTTCCTCTGGTCTTCAATATACTTATGCGTCTCTGGTGAATATAAAATAGATATAAAGTTCTTAAAACTGACAAACATGCACGAGAACAATCATTTCACTTTATTTCAATTGATAAAAACTTCTAAGCAGTATTTTTGAAGAATACAGGAGAGGTGGACATGAAACATTTAATATTGTTTTAAGAGTTCAAACAAACTGTACTATCATTGAAAGAGCTTTATAAAATAATAATAATAACAACAACAACATGATTCTATCCTGCCTGTTCTTTTCCTCATTTGTCTACAATCTAATTTGAACTTTCTTGAACTGAAGAAAATTGAATACTGCATTCACACTTGCCCTTTGTTTGTAGCTACTTATTAAAAGTTTCAGTTATGTTCTGTAAATATATATACAGAACTATAAAAAAAAGATCATCTAAAGTGACCCAAGTATATTCAAACTTCAGACTACCAACATTACTATAATTGAAAAACCAGTATATCCACTATTAACTGTGTTTGTCTTTGAAACTTATGCAAACAATAAGCTTTCTGTGGAAGATTACATTACAATGGCTCAATCTCTGTACAGGTATTGTCTTTCTGAAAGATATTTTGATATCTAAAATACCAGGTTACTGATAGGTTTTGCTTCTAAATTAACTTGCATATATGTGATATACAAGACAAATGGTGAATGATATTCTGGCAATTATAAGTACTTAATCACGTGTCACTTATATTTGATTACAGTCCGTTACATCCGCTATGGTTAATTATACTCAACAACGGTCAATTACATATTATAACAATTGTTATAAAAAATTATTGACTGCTGAATCCATCGATTTACTACTCAGAATCGAGTATTCTGATTAGCCCTGTAACAATTAGTACACAAACCATCCTGTTTGTTGTTTAACTGTTAATACTTTCTTAGAGGCTTAGTACTGCACGGAACCTGAAAGTTGATTACCCATCTTTACTACACTGTGGTATAATTCATACCCTAGCAGTAAAGTATAATATCTATACTAATAAAGGCAAAACCTCACTGACTGACTGACTCACTGACTCATCCACTAATTCTCCAAGTTCCCATGTAGGTAGAAGGCTGAAATTTGCAGGTTCATTCCTTACATTTTACTTACAAAAGTTGGACAGGTTTCATTTCGAAATTCTACGCGTAATGGTCATAACTGGAAGCTAATTTTCTCCATATACTGTAATGGAGTTGAGCTGTATGGCCGTGGGGAGCGAAGTTTCATGTGACATCATCATGCCTCCCACATAATCATGTGAACTGACTATCAACGCAGTACGCAGAAAACCAGGAAGAGCTCAAATAAGCGCTGAACACAACATGCATTATATAATTGAGAAGGCAGCAAAACAATAAGAAGCGAGCGAGTGACATATACATCCATATTCATGAGTGCTGCTACTTTGGAAACAAAGCACGGTGTAAACATAAAGTTTAAATTAAGTTCATAGACAGGCTGCTGCTGGCGGTTGTAATTTTGTGCCTGCCCATATAAGGCCGCCTGTCAGCTGCAATCCAACAGAAACACTGCCGGTAAATATTTACGAGTGAAGGACTGTGCTTATGCAGAGGAAGAGGAGATGGTCAGGGTAGTGTTTGGTACAAACTCAGCAAACTCGGAGAAACTTTAAGTGCCGGGTCTTAGCTAACATTACATATAGCTATGGACATCACACGAGATGGCACCAGCACAGCTGGGAACCTTCGAGCAAGAACACCAGCGCTCATGTGAACTGACTCAGTTCACAGACAAAAGCAACAGTTCCAAAGAGTGCTGAACAAAAACGAATTACACAAATTGAGAAGGCAGAAAAAAAATATGAAGCGCCTAATACATACAAGCATATTCATAACTGCAGCTACTGCGAAACAAAGCACATGGTGGAAAAGTCAATGTCCCGCTAAACTAAGACAGTGTAAAAGAAAACCCGTGCATGCAGTGTGTCACATCTCAGATAAAGAGGAAGATGAGCTGTTTATTGATGCAGTAAGAAATGAATCATGAATGAAACCTCTTATCTTTACAACGATTGACTGAACACGGAATGTAACTTGAACACAACACACCTACAAATACGACCCTGATATAAGAAATAATGATAATCAAATCCTTGATGACAGCAACAATCATAATACTCACTAAACAATTACTGTATATTGACAATCATGTTACGCTATTTTTAAAATGTTCCCTTTTCTGTTTCATAACTTATTTAACACACCACTTCTCCGCTGTGAATATATATATATATATATATATATATATATATATATATATATATATATATATATATATATATATTCTATACATATATATATATATATATATATATATATATATATATATATATATATATATATATATATATTATATATATATATATAATCTATATATATATTATATATATATATATATATATATATGTACAGTGGTGTGAAAAACTATTTGCCCACTTCCTGATTTCTTATTCTTTTGCATGTTTGTCACACAAAATGTTTCTGATCATCAAAACACATTTAACCATTAGTCAAATATAACACAAGTAAACACAAAATGCAGTTTTTAAATGATGGTTTTTATTATTTAGGAGAAAAAAATCCAAAACTACATGGCCCTGTGTGAAAAAGTAATTGCCCCTGAATCTAATAACTGGTTGGGCCACCCTTAGCAGCAATAACTGCAATCAAGCGCTTGTGATAACTTGCAATGAGTCTTTACAGCACTCTGGAGGAATTTTGGCCCACTCATCTTTGCAGAATTGTTGTAATTCAGCTTTATTTGAGGGTTTTCTAGCATGAACCGCCTTTTTAAGGTCATGCCATAGCATCTCAATTGGATTCAGGTCAGGACTTTGACTAGCTCTCCCAAAGTCTTCATTTTGTTTTTCTTCAGCCATTCAGAGGTGGATTTGCTGGTGTGTTTTGGGTCATTGTCCTGTTGCAGCACCCAAGATCGCTTCAGCTTGAGTTGACGAACAGATGGCCGGATATTCTCCTTCAGGATTTTTTGGTAGACAGTAGAATTCATGGTTCCATCTATCACAGCAAGCCTTCCAGGTCCTGAAGCAGCAAAACAACCCCAGACCATCACACTACCACCACCATATTTTACTGTTGGTATGATGTTCTTTTTCTGAAATGCTGTGTTCCTTTTACGCCAGATGTAACGGGACATTTGCCTTCCAAAAAAGTTCAACTTTTGTCTCATCAGTCCACAAGGTATTTTCCCAAAAGTCTTGAGTAATCATTGAGATGTTTCTTAGCAAAATTGAGACGAGCCCTAATGTTCTTTTTGCTTAACAGTGGTTTGCGCCTTTGAAATCTGCCATGCAGGCCGTTTTTTGCCCAGTCTCTTTCTTATGGTGACGTCGTGAACCACCTGATCTTAATTGAGGCAAGCGAGGCCTGCAGTTCTTTAGACGCTGGTCCTGGGGTCTTTGTGACCTCTCGGATGAGTCGTCTCTGCTCGCTTGGGGTAATTTTTCGGTGGGCTTACAACTCCTGGGAAAGGTTCACCACTGTTCCATGTTTTTGCCATTTGTGGATAATGGCTCTCACTGTGGTTCGCTGGAGTCCCAAAGTTTTAGAAATGGTTTCTTTATAACCTTTACCAGACTGATAGATCTCAATTACTTCTGTTCTCATTTGTTCCTGAATTTCTTTGGATCTTGGCATGATGTCTAGCTTTTGAGGTGCTTTTGGTCTACTTCTCTGTGTCAGGCAGCTCCTATTTAAGTGATTTCTTGATTGAAACACATGTGGCAGTAATCAGGCCTGGGGTGGCCATGGAAATTGAACTCAGGTGTGATACACACAGTTAGGTTTTTTTAACAAGGGGCAGTTACTTTTTCACACAGGGCCATGTAGGTTTGGATTTTTTTCTCCCTAAATAATAAAAACCATCGTTTAAAACTGCATTTTGTGTTTACTTGTGTTATATTTGACTAATGGTTAAATGTGTTTGATGATCAGAAACATTTTGTGTGACAAACATGCAAAGAATAAGAAATCAGGAAGGGGCAAATAGTTTTTCACACCACTGTGTATATATATATATATATATATATATATATATATATATATATAGATATATATATATATATATATAGATATATATATAGATATAGATTGATAGATAGATAGATAGATAGATATGACAACAACACTCATATCAATGACAAAACAATTACATTAACAATCATCTTACTTTATTTTAAAATATTTCCTTTTCTTTCATTACTTCTTTAACACTAATTCTCCGCTGTGAAGCGCGGGTATTCTGCTAGTTATCTAATATTAGTTAAACTTGAAAGAAACTCACTGCCATCTTAATTTCCAACTCAAACTCTTCTTCTTTTCTCGAAAAGCTTTCAGAAAGATTTATTCTAAGTCCACTATTCCTTTGAACTCCAACAAAAACAATGATGACGTATCGAAACTGACATCAGAGGGCGTTCCGTGACTAGTGTTGGGGGGCATTCCGTGTCCAAATTCCTTGGTATTGCAGGCTGCAGCCAGACCCTTCTCAAATTTTCATGTGAAGCATGTAAACCATGTAAACCATGAGGACTGATTTAGGTACAATGTTAGCTAGAATGCCCAATGGTGGCCGGGAAGTATTTTGGCCTTGCATCCCTTGGAGATTTTTTTTGCTTTTTTTTTGTCCACTTGGCCATTCAATATTACCTTTTTCTTTGTTACATATTGTATATTATTGCCTAATCTTCTTTATGTTTTATATTAACTTCCTTCTTATTTCATCTTGTAAAGCAGTTTGAGCTACATTGTTTATATGAAAATGTGCTATATACATAAATGTAGATCTTGTATCCAAAAGGTTGTTTCTCCATGAAAATTGTTTGCCACATTCAGAACACCCATATGGCTTCTCTCTGCCGTGAATTTTAATGTGCATCAGAAGAGTATTTCTGTGCCAGATTTGTTTACAACACTTCTCAGCTTCTCTCAGGTTTAATTTTTCCAAATTTTCTTGGTGTGAACTTCACTCTTTAGTCAGGACAGTCTCATTGTACTGCTTAACTTCTCACTCTCGTAAGTTTCTCACAAGGACTCAATGTACAACCTGCATTGTTTCTAATAAGGCTTCTTTTTTCAGGTCATAAGGAGGTATTGTAATCTGTCAAAATGGGCCTGAACGTTTTTCTTTGTCAGCCCTGTTCATCCTAGAACAACAGGCACTTCTTCCGTTTATATATATTTTTTTTTTGGTCCACATTTCATTTGTCACATCTCAGAATGCATTTCTTATTATTTTGTTTCTTTCTGGCCTCTCCATTCTTAGGACTGAGTAATCACTAGGGAAATAATACTTTGTTATCCAGGATTTCTTACATCTAGTATTCTGGCCTTTATTTTTCCGTCAGTCAGTATTGTTGTGCTAAAGTGACCTGCACCTCCTGATTTTCCATTGTGCGGTCCAAGTTGTGGTCCCAGTGCCTTTCTGGTGCTGGTAAGTTGTACCTCTCACCAAGTTTCCATCTAATGAGCCAGGCCACTTTCTGGTGTTGCGCAGTGTATAATCATCAGCAATCAGTACCTCACACCCAGCAACAAGATGTGTGACTGTTTCTAGCTATTTGTGGCAGAAGTGACAATTATGGTTTTTTTTTTATTTTTTTTTTTGTATTTTTGATCTGAAACACTTTGAGTCCAAGCCCCTGTCTTGTGCAACTATGATGAGGAGTACATCTTATGGTCTTAGTTCACCCTCATAAGCCATGCATGAGTAAGTTCTGTTTCCACATGAGGCTGTTGGAGGGGATCAGTGTATTTACTGCTTTACTTGTAGTTTTCCCAAATTGATCTTTTTTGTTTTCATCAAACTTTATGAATTATTTCTTCTGCTGCTTAGCATTGTACTGTGTACACTGTATACAGTGTCTGTAATTTTTCCTCTCTTTTGTGAATTCTTTGGTGGCTCTGAAGGTGAGCTCTCTGTGTAAACATTTTGCCACATTCAGAACAGTCATACGGCTTCTCTCCTGAGTGAATTCTTTGGTGGCTCTTAAGATATCTTCTCTGTGAAACTTTTTGCCACATTCAGAGCAGCAACGGCTTCTCTCCTAAGTCAGATTTAATGTGTATCTGAAATGACTACTGTGAGAGAATTGTAAACCACATTCAGAACAGTCATATGGCTTCTCTCCTGAGTGAATTCTTTGGTGGCTGTGAAGATGGCTTTTTCGTGAAAACTTTTTACCACATTCAGAACAGCAATACGGCTTCTCTCTTCTGTGAATTCTTTGATGTCTCTAGAAGACTGCTTCTCTTCTCCGTGAAAGCTGTTTACCACATTCAGAACAGCAGTGAAGTTTAATTCCTGTATCAAGTTTAAAAGATAAAAAAAAATATAGTTTTAAACCCACCACTTTCATACTGAAATTATCGTACAACACTAAATAAATATTAGTTTAATTTATGAACAAACTTTGATAAGCATAAGAAATCGTAAGACTTAAGTTGCAAGTGATTAGAGACTCAACTTGTTCATTTTTGTCATTTGTATTTCAGCTACTCATCACATTAACAAAATTATAGACGCCAAGAATTTAAAATAGTAAATAAACAGATCACATGTGACAGGCAAAATCAACAGAACTATTGTTGATTTTTTTAACTACATTACAGAACAACATCATAATTTTGTCATCATATTCTTTAAATATTACATTATATATTGTTAATTATTGTAGGTAGAAAGTAATAATCATCACCTATCACTACATTGGAGAGTGTCATGTCAAATAAGTGAAATTAACTTTTATTAAACAGAATGCGTCTTAATATTTGTAAACAAATAGTCCAAAGCCACCCAACTCCATAATATTTTTTCTAATTTGATTTTAAAAAGAGGCAGAGGATAGCAAAGCAAAAACATTTTAATATACAATGAGAACTGAGTAAAATTTAAATGAATAAAACACGCAGGTCACTAAATAATACCAGAGACCCACATGACACCTAACCTGAAACAGCAAACTGGACACTTGTGGCCGAAATTCAAAATATACTTCTGTCTTCATGCCACCTGGGGCAGGGGCTTTTTTGAGTAAATTGATTTTAAAACACATTTAATGGATTTAATTTCTAATACAGGGGATTCCAGAAAAGCAGCATCATTTTGTGAGAGTTTTGGTAAATTAATAAAATTAAAAACACATGAATCACTCCGAAGATGGGAGTTCAGCAGAGGGTTTAAGAAAAAAGTATAATAAACTTTAGTAAATTCCAAGCAGTAGTGATATTATGTATATATCTGTACTATCAATATATTTTTGCTCGACCTGAGACATGGAGGCTAACAAATCTCATCTGTGCAGTCTAAGAGCTCACATCTCGTTCAGTGTAGCACCAGAGAATTAGCAATAACTGCATACATTAAATTAATTCTCAACTCTGCACAAGATGGTCATTTACCTTCTCTCTGATTAGCGTCATTCTGAGCTTCTTTACTGGATGAGAAAAACACAGGTGAATTTAAAAGATTATTCAGACGCTTCTCAAGATTGTCAATATTACTGTATGCCGAGTGAGAATATTTGGAGGCATTAGCAATACTTAGGCCTTGAATATTCTCTTTAATAGCCAGTGTAACAGATTAAGTGCTCGCTTCGCACCCTTGTACCCTCAGACTATACGTCAGACACCAGGTAAAAGTCCAATGATGATATTTATTATATCAATAATGTGCACAAAGCACCCTCCACTCCCAAATACTCCAATAACAATAACAACAATTCTCAAATAAACCAATCCTCCAGCTCCCAAACGCTTTGCCACCCTTCCACCCAGCTCAGCTCATTGTGAGTTTCCATAGTCCTTTTATAATCCCTGACCCGGAAGTGTTCTCAATCCCCAGTCCATGTGATCCTCAATCACTCCCGGGTCAGGTAAAAGCTCTTTTCTTCAACCCGAAGCCGTCGCTCTTCCTATGATGAACTTCCGGGTCATAGGGCACAAAGAACTCTTGGTCCTCCCTGCAGCTCCCTCTCGTGGCCCCCATGGCATCCAGCAGAGTGGTGCATAAAAACTCCATTGTCCGTGATGCCCTGCTGGTCTTCTGGGAACCTCCATGCTGCAAGGAGGGCTCCACCTGGCGGATTGGGGGTATTGGCCAGGATAAACAGCCGGCCATCCTCCACACCAGTAAAACACAAGGTGGATCTTCAACAGAGTCTTTGTTTAGTGTTGTAAATTCAAGTTTAGCAGAGGTTTGTTTAATGAAATCTGCATGAAAATGTTGACGAAGGGAGAAATAGCTGAAACGTAATGCAGCAGTTGTCAGACAATAAGGACAAGAATACAAATACATCAATCGAATTTAGATTCATAACAAATCTGATAAGCGTCTGTGAAAAGGGAGCAAAAATGATGATTAATCGGGGAAGGTGATTCATTGAGCAGGGAGTTGTTAAATGCATTTGCACCCATCCATCCATCCATCCATCCATCCATCCATCCATCCATCCATCCATCCTCTTCCGAGAGTCGGGTCGCGGGGCAGCAGCAAGCAGAGAGGCCCAGACTTCCCTCTCCCGGCCACTTCTTCCAGCTCTTCGGGAGAATCCCAAAGGCGTTCCCAGGCCAGCCGGAGACATAGTCCCTCCAGCGTGTCCTGGGTCTTCCCCGGGGCCTCCTCCCGGTTGGACATTCCCGGAACACCTCACCAGGGAGGCGTCCAGGAGGCATCCTGATCAGATGCCCGAGCCACCTCATCTGACTCCTCTCGATGCGGAGGAGCAGCGGCTCTACTCTGAGCCCCTCCCGGATGACTGAGCTTCTCATCCTATCTTTAAGGGAAAGCCCTGACACCCTGCGGAGGAAACTCATTTCAGCCGCTTGTATTAGCGATCTCGTTCTTTGGTCACTACCCATAGCTCATGACCATAGGTGAGGGTAGGAGCGTAGATCGACTGGTAAATTGAGAGCTTTGCCTTACGGCTCAGCTCCTTTTCACCACGACAGACCGATGCAGAGCGCGCATCACTGCGGATGCCGCACCGATCCGCCTGTCGATCTCACTCTCCATTCTTCCCTCACTCGTGAACAAGACCCCGAGATACTTGAACTCCTCCACTTGGGGCAGGATCTCTCCCCAACCCTGAGAGGGCACTCCACCCTTTTCGGCTGAGGACCATGCTCTCGGATTTGGAGGTGCTGATTCTCATCCCAGCCGCTTCACACTCAGCTGCGAACCGATCCAGAGAGCTGAAGATCACGGCCTGATGAAGCAAACAGGACAACATCATCTGCAAAAGCAGTGACCCAATCCTGAGTCCACCAAACGGACCCCTTCAACACCCTGGCTGCGCCTAGAAATTCTGTCCATAAAGTTATGAACAGAATGGTGACAAAGGGCAGCCCTGGCGAGTCCAACTCTCACTGGAAGCGGGCTCGACTTACTGCGGCAATGCGGACCAAGCTCTGACACGGTTGTACAGAGACCGAACAGCTCTTATCAGGGGTCCGGTACCCCATACTCCCGGAGCACCCCCACAGGATTCCCGAGGGACGGGTCGAATGCCTTTTCCAAGTCCACAAAACACATGTAGACGGTCGGGCAAACTCCCATGCACCCTCAGGACTCTGCTAAGGGTGAAGAGCTGGTCCACTGTTCGCGACCAGGGCCGAAAACCACACTGTTCCTCCTGAATCCGAGGTTGACTATCCGGCGGACCCTCCTCTCCAGAACCCCGAATAGACTTTTCCAGGGAGGCTGAGGTGTGATCCCTCTATAGTTGGAACACACCCTCCGGTCCCCTTTTAAAGAGGGACCACCACCACCCGGTCTGCCAATCCATGATCCATGCGATGTTGCAGAGGCGTGTCAACCAAGACAGTCCTACAACATCCAGAGCCTTAAGGAACTCGGTATCTCATCCACCCGGGGCCCTGCCACCAAGGAGTTTTGACCACCTCGGTGACTTCAGTCCCAGAGATGGGAGAGCCCACCTCAGAGTCCCCAGGCTCTGCTTCCTCGTGGAAGGCATGTTAGTGGGATTGAGGAGGTCTTGAGTACTCCTCCCACCGACCCACAGCGTCGAGTGAGGTCAGCAGCGCACCATCCCACCATATCGGTGTTGACACTGCACTGCTTCCCCTCCTGAGGCGCGGACGGTGGACCAGAATCTCCTCGAAGCCGTCCGAAAGTGTTCTCCATGGCCTCTCCAAACTCCTCCCATGCCCGAGTTTTTGCCTCAGCAACAACGGCCAGCGTTCGCTTGGCCTGCGGTACCTATCAGCTGCCTCCAGAGACCCACAGGACAAAAAGTCCTATAGGACTCCTTCTTCAGCTTGGCGGCATCCCTCACGCCGGTGTCCACCAGCGGGTTGGGGATTGCCGCCACGACAGGCACCGACCACCTTGCGGCCACAGCTCCGGTCAGCCGCCTCAACAATAGAGGCACGGAACATGGCCCATTGGACTCAATGTCCCCACCTCCCTCGGGGCGTGGTTGAAGTTCTGCGGAGGTGGGAGTTGAAGCTACTTCTGACAGGGGACTCTGCCAGCCGTTCCCAGCAGACCCTCACAACACGTTTGGGCCTACCAGGTCTGACCGGCATCTTCCCCACCATGAAGCCAACTCACCACCAGGTGGTGATCAGTTGACAGCTCCGCCCCTCTCTTCACCCGAGTGTCCAAGACATATGGCGCCAAGTCCGGCGACCACGACCACAAAGTCGATCATCGACCTGAGGCCTAGGGTGTCCTGGTGCCAAGTGCACATATGAACACCCTTATGCTTGAACATGGTGTTAGTTATGGACAATCCATGGCGAGCACAGAAGTCAATAACAAAACACGCTCGGGTTCAGATCGGGGGGGCATTCCTCCCAATCACGCCCTTCCAGGTCTCACTGTCATTGCCCACGTGAGCATTGAAGTCTCCCAGCAAAGCGAGGGAATCCCAGAAGGTATGCCCTCTAGCAACCCCTCAGAGACTCCAAAAGGGTGGATACTCCAAACTGCTGTTGGCGCATAGCACAAACAACAGTCAGGACCCTTCCCCACCCGAAGGGGAGGGAGGCCACCCTCTCTCCACGGGGTAAACCCCAATGCACAGGCTCAGTGGGGGCAATAAGTATGCCCACACCTGCTCGGCCTCTCACGGGGCAACTCCAGAGTGGTAGAGAGTCCAGCCCCTCTCAAGGAGATTGGTTCCAGAGTCCAAGCTGTGCGTCGAGGTGAGTCCGACTATATCTAGCGGAACCTCTCGACCTGGCGCACTAGCTCAGGCTCCTTCCCCTTCAGAGAGTGACATTCCGTCCCAAGAGCCAGTTTCTGTAGCCGAGGATCAGACCGCCAAGGTCCCCGCCTTCGGCCACCACCCAACTCACACTGCACCCAACCTCCTTGGCCCCTCCCATAGGTGGTGAGCCCATGGGGAGATCTGCACCCATACCGATGATAATTTGGAATTCTGTTGAACAAAGGAAAGGATGAATATAATGTGTTATTCTATGGAGGTGGGGCATAGATTGCAACATCAACACAAAGTAAAACCTGCTTTCTAAAACATCTCCAGAATCAAGAACCTTCAGCAGCACAGCATAGTGATGTATTTTACTCGAGGCTGACAAGGACACGGCCACACACTAACACATGGAGACAGCTCGATGAATGTATTTAACCATAAGAAAAATCTTGAAAACAGGCTGTATTAGCCAAGCTCAAAGATAATAAATCAGCAACACTTGAGTGCTTGCAAGTAGAAGAGAAGACATGGAGATTAGACAGGAGAGAAGAAAACAAAAAAAGGCAATAAAGGAGAAAAGTAAATGAAATACTTTACAAGGTGCCAAACGAGTTAACCCAATAGCCACGCCAGCAGTCATGTATAATGTAGACTGTAGTTCCAGAATCCCACCCCTAAACCGTATATGCAAAAAACTAAACTGAGTTCTCTCAAATAAAAACACAGGTAAAAATCAACAGGTTCTGATTATGAGTGGGCAAACATGGAGAGAGCTCAGTAAACAATCCCATCCAAACCTCAACATTCACAATACAAGAGTCAAAGAGGTGAAAATATGAAAAAACACATCTGAAGAAAAATATGACATGAAAGCAAATATTAAACAGCTGTGGTTCGAGAGTATGTGGAGCATGAAAGACTCGTGTCCTGACCCCTCACAACCTGCAATGACTCTCTAATCACATGTGTATGTACACATACGAAATACACACATGGAAAAAAGGAAGAAGTAGCCATTATGAATCAATATTCAGGAAAATGTCTAAGCAGTACTGGTATGTCAAACATAAAACAGTCAAAGCGGCCAAGCACCAGTGACATGAAGGAGTCAAGGACACTGAGCGCCTGTGGAGGGTCAGTGAAATGCCACTGCACTCCTGGAAAGGAATTCTGAAGCTTTGCCAGACAAATCAGGAAAGCAGAAAGATCAATTTGTGGAGATGAGGTCTCGTGGGGTTGGTGTGGTGTTGACTGAATAACTGGGAGTAATTGTAGACCTTCCATCCTTCAAAAGTTACATTTGAATGTTTGGGTGCATCTTTCAGAATAGTAACTCAGTCAGAACTGGACGTAGACATGTCACGTTGCCTGGTATGTATTCTATGTGCCTGGCCTGAAATTAGAAATGGTTGAAAACCAAAAAAGCCATTATTTCTTCATAAAGCCAAACATTTTCCCACACTTATTATATGGAACTCCAATAATTCTGATTTTGCCTCTCCTTGTTCCATATTATTGTCTGTAAAGTTCCTTATGGGGAGATTGGGTCTCAGCATAAAAGGAATGTATTCTCTGTGTCCTGCTGCTCCACTTGAGTACAGACCTGAATAAAAACTGACAGGAGCTTCTGCTTTTCATTTCTAATTTCTGCAATATCACTAAGAAGGTCAGATAACCTCCTCTCTTCTGATGCATTCAGGGTCACACTTAGAACTCCATTTTGCTCCGATATAAAGGCCGTCAGTTGATTAACAGTGGAAACTGCTCCAGAGTTATCAGCCGCCATGACAGCGACGATCAAACTCATCTGGGCTTTCTTCACTGGTCTTGAATGCAAAGAACCAGGGTGTGTCTTCCGATGTGAACAATTCATATGTCACACCAAAAACAACAAATGGTATGTTGATGCTCAGACATTTTTGAGGTTAATTTGTAAAACAGTAATTGCAGGATAGTGGCATGGAGTACTCTTACAACACAGCCATTATTCAATTGGGTATCATGCAAACTCCTTAATGCAAAATTTATACAAAAAGAGCTCATTTAAATCACTAAAGCAATACAGAAGAATGAACAAAGTGAAGTATTAATGCACTGACCTACAGCAGCACCACTAATCTAGGAAAAAACTATAAGATGAGGAAACCCGGGATAAGAGCCATTACTCATATTAGTGTCTGCTCTGGATGAGGAGTGGCAGGTGAACAACAACAACAACAACAACATTTATTTATATAGCACATTTTCATACAAACAGTAGCTCAAAGTGCTTTACATATTAAAGAATAGAAAAATGAAAGACATAATTATAAAAATAAATCAACATTAACATCGAATAAGAGTAAGGTTCAATGGCCAGGGGACAGAAAAACAAAAACTCCAGGCGGCTGGAGAAAAATAAAATCTGTAGGGATTCCAGACCATGATACCGCCCAGTCCCCTCTGGGCATTCTACCTAACATAAATGAAACAGTCCTCTTTGGCTTTAGGATTCTCACGGAAGGGCTTGATGATGATGATGGTCACGTAGACTTCTTCCTTTTAATCCGTCCATCATTGTTGGAGCATCATGAAGCTTTGAGTAGGTGGAGGTGGCGCAGGCCACCACCACAAAAAAACCGGAAAAAGAAACAGAAAAGAGAGTAGGGGTCAGTACCGATTTTAGAGCCACCATGAATAGTTGTTATGATGAATTGAACATACAGAGTATCAGGATTAAGTTAAATTACGATTAAAATGAAGTTATAAAAAGGCCATGTTAAAGTAATGTGTTTTCAGCAGTGTTTTAAAGTGCTCTACTGTATCAGCCTGGCGAATTCCTATTGGCAGGCTATTCCAGATTTTAGGTGCATAACAGCAGAAGGCCGCCTCACCACTTCTTTTAAGTTTGTTCTTGGAATTCTAAGGAGACACTCATTTGAGGATCTGAGGTTCCGATTTGGAATATAAGGTGTCAGACATTCCGATATATAAGATGGGGAGATTATTTAAGGCTTTATAAACCATAAGCAGAATTTTAAAGTCAATCCTGAATGACACAGGTAACCAGTGTAGTGACATCAAAACTGGAGTAATATGTTCTGATTTTTCTTTTCCTAGTTAGGATTCTAGCAGCTGCATTCTGCACTAGTTGCAAACGATTTATAGGTGAAACCAGGACTAGTCAGCTTTATCACACACGGTCTCACTTATACAGCCCTTTATAATATTCATGGGCGTGCACTATGCTAACTGAAATTAAATGTGTTGTGTTTTACTGTATATTAATTTTAATACGAGTTCATGTATGCAAATGAAGTTGTATTTAATTATTCATTCTGTGGGTTTTAAATAATCAATTGCAGGCGTCTGTCACCTTTTTGATTAACTTCATTCACATCAGGAGATGTTCCTGCTAAAATTACATGAAAGGCTTCATTCGTCAACTTGACAGTTTCTCTTACTACTGCTATGCTCAAAAGACTGCTAGGGCTGTCATCATGACAAACACCAACAAGCTCCTGTCCAAACCTCCTTACAGTGGCCTTTATGCCACTGAACGTGATCAATTCAGTTTCTACTGCGTAGATAATAATGTGTATACTGTAAATAGTAAAACGGCAAAGACACTAACTGAGAAGAAAATAATCAGGGGATACCAAAACTGAGCCAAAGGGAGAACTGAAAGGCAAACTGAAAGAAAGCACATAATTCTTAAATGAAAAAATCAGAAAGAAAACAACCTGTTTGAAAAAGCACAAACACTGGACGACTTCTACACTTTCAAATACTCCAGAAATGCTCAAGCCAACATCACCAATCACCAATATGATGTCATAATAATTACATGATTATTATGGGCTAAATCTTTACTAAACACAATTTGAAACTCATGACAATCAATAAATAACATTAGCACTCTAACACCAAGACTTCTCAAGTGCGTATGTAAAAAGTCAGATGAAAATCTAAACTCCACCTTTCAATGTCTTTCTCTTTCCATCAGCTGAAATACAGCAATAGCGGAGCAACCTGAACATTTACCATTAAATGATAGACAAGTCAAAGCTGGAGAAATTAAAACTTAAACAATACTAAAGTAAAGCACAAAAAGGCCTGTTATAAGAGAAAGGGAGATGAAGCAATACATAAGGTGACTGCAGCTCTATTTGAGCAATCTGGACAAGAATAGGCCATTCAGTCCAGCAAAGCTCACCAGTCCTATCCACTCAATTCTTCTAAAATAACATCAAGTCGAGTTTTGAAAACCCCTACACTCCTACTGTCTACCACACTACTTGGTAGCTTATTCTAGTTTCTACTATTCTCTGTGTAAATATCTTAATGTTTGTGCAAAATGTACCCAAAACTGTTTGTCAACTGTGTCTCTATGTTCTTGTACACATTACAACACAAACAGGCCAAACACAAGACTGTTTGCTAAAGGTGCACAGAGATGGACACTTAGTTGGATTAAGCAGCTCGAAGAATGTGTTGCTTAAAATCTTCATTTGAAATTAAATTGCTTTACAGGTGTAAGAAAAAGTTTGCAAACCCTCTGGCATCTCCTGAATGTTTGCCTAAATTCCTCCTGAGAATGTGGTCTGATCTTCAACTGCACTACAATAACAGACAAACAAAATCAACCTGAACTCATAATACACAAAACAACTGGACTGTCAATGCTGAACACGTCGTTTAAACCTTTACAGTCCAGTCAAGTCAGGTGTTCAACCAATGAGAGGAGACTGGAGGTGTGGTTTAGAGGCACTCAGACAAATAAAAGGAATGAAATGTGGGTTCTTGAAAACCCATCTCTTCTTCATAAAGATCTGCTCCTGAACATACAGAACAAGAACATAAATGTAACAGGCATGAGGAGATCATTCATCAGACCATCAAGATTGTTAGTTTAGCTAACAGTTAAGCTGTCCCAACATCACATCAAGATAACTCTTAAACATTGTCAAGAGGAGATAATAAGAAAGCGAGAGGAGAATAAACCTGGGAAATTATGACAAAGGACGGTAAAAATAAAGCTTGGAGAGCAAATAAAGGCATTTAAAAGAACATTTCTGTGTATTTAGTGCTTTCAAATTTTTTCAAATATTACTTGCCTTTTCATTTTGATTGTGTACTGTCAACTTTTGTTTATATTGTGTTGTTTATTAATTACCCAAATATCTTTGTATTTTGTGGGTGAGACCCTAAGAGGCAAGGTCACACCAATATCACTTCTGAAGGACCACCCCCAGCGTTTATATTTGATATCAGAGAGGTGGTCCTTCAGTTGTTTACTGACATTTGATGAGTGCTTTATTTTAACTATTTAAGCCAACAATGCATTTTGGGCTTGTGTATGCTGAAGCCTCCTGTTGAATTTGGAGTTAGGCTGCCTGGGTTGAGACCCATCAATAGATAGGCTAGTGAAGGTCCTAAGGCCTCATTTATAAAGTTTGCATACACATAAAATTGGACTCCGAAATGTGAGTATGCAACCTCCCATACAAACGACAAGATTTACAAAAGAAACTTAACAGGGGAACAACCACATTTACAGTAACTCTGACCCATACATACACAACATTTCAGAGAAACTGAGAAATGATGACACCCTTGATCAAGGAGGAAAAGGCAGCCAAACCAGCTAAACGATGACTCGCAAGAATAATTAAATTCACCAAGCTGTTATTATAATGTGCGTTGATGTGACAAACATGACACCTCAAAAATTAGAGCTATGATGTACTGTATAGACTGCATTTGAGTTCCCTTAAAGAGAGCCAATGCTACGTATTTGCACTGAGGAAATTCTACTTTGTCATCACTTTAAATCTGCTAGTTGAAGTCTCTACTCAGGGAACTGGCCGACAACTCAACAGTATCTTAGCCAAGCTTCACTCAATAAAGCCTGCTGTGCTGAAAGCCATTAACTGACTGCTGATGCACTACATGTCATTGCGAACACGGTGGGTGTACACACATAACACATGACATGTTTTTTGCCAACACAAAAGTCAATCTGCAGCAGTGTCCAGTTCTCCTAACACAACTGGGACAGTTTACTGCACTCATATTGCAAAATGACACCTAGCAAGATTGAAGCTGCTTTTGTTAACCATAAGCAGTGACATTCCATTAATAGACAAGTCATCCAGGGATGTGCCTGACAAATGTACGTCTCCATGGCCTCACTCAAACCACGATTCATTTATTTTGAGACAAAGTAGCTTTGACAGACGTGATGTTGCTTTACATGGTGAAGTATGTGTTGATGAAGTAACCTGCTGAACTCTCAGTGTTTTACCTGACATGACATATTCATTACAACTGCAATCATGTCATTACATGTGCCAGGTGAAAGTGGCTTCCTGCACAGACAGTTTGCCCTACACCTTTCTCCCTGAACCCCAGAGCACAGAGGCGAGGCTGTAACTACATCTGTGATCTTTCACTTTCAGATGCAGAGCAAAGTCATATAATCTTGAATGCAGGTGATGGGGTCTCAAAGTATCCGGAGGAAAAGGGGCTGATCTACCAGCTAATGAAGTTCTGCAGCATCACTTTTATATAGAGGTGACAGATTAGCAGGCTACATAGGTGAATGTTTTCAGGATGGCAGTTGAAGGAGTGTTCACATATATATTTAAAAAGTGAATATGATTTACAAAGTTTAACTTTTGTAGTAATGTGCATACATTGGTTTATAAATCTTATATTTTTCTGGGCCTTTTACATTTTCCTGTTTTGTTTTTTTGAATGCGTGCATATTTTCAACCTCAATTCAATGCAAGGTTTAATAAATGTCACCCCTGGTCTGGTGTGTGGACTTTTGAAGGCCTGAATCCCCATGTCACCACGCGTGTGTCCCCATTTCACAGTGGTTTTGGAGGTAAAGATCACTGCACACCATTGCTATCACCTCCTGGTGGAATCACAGTTTAGGACTGTTTTGCTTCTGCAGGACCAGGACAGGGATGCCATCATCAATGTAGAACTGAATTAAAAATTGTTACAAAGAAATCTGAAAGGAGATGTTTTATGATAGTGAAAGCTTGAGAGAAATTGGGTAATGAAAAGACGAATCAGCAGAAAAAAAAGAAGTCAACATGAGAAAGGCTTAAACAGAAGAAAGCTGGTGTTCTGGACGGCCAATCAGAACAAAGTGCTTGGGATTAGTTGGCTTTTACCTGAAATCAGAGGATCATTTAGGAGAATCCCTGAGACATCAAGGAACTGAAAACTTTGGAAATGATGAATAGACAAGAGTTGAACCCAGAGTAGCAGCTACTGAAATGTTTGGTGAAGGTCATTGCAGCTAAATGAGGATCAGAAAGATTTTAAAGACAGGGGTCACAAATTGGACTGTTCCCATGTTTAAACAATGTATTCAGGAATGACAAGGGTCTCATTGTTTGCTATTGTATTTAAAACAATGACTGTGTTTGCGAGTTATAGGAACTTAATTGAAGAGTCAGACCACAGAATTAGGAGAAATAAAAGGAATTTGAAAGGGTTCACAAACGTTTTATTTTTTATTGTTTTACCAAAGACAGGCTTAGAGTGTTTGCATAATGTTACAAACAATAATTGAAGAAGTGCAGATTCCTAAACCCTGTACAACATGTAGTGAAATTGCGGTGTTTAATATAGATTGAGCGTTTGTCTAAGTTTCTTTAAAAACAGTGCAAGACAGCACTTTTCCAGGACCATACCCGCTGACCCTAAAAACATACACTGATTGTTATTTTTCACTTACTTGTTTCAGATGACGTCTTGCTGGTGGTGGCTGACCTTCCTCAGTCTACAGGGGATGAAATTTCTTCAGTCGTCTTTCTGTCAGACTGTAATGATTCATATTTTACATTGAAAGAAGACTCCGGAGATGAAGAGTGTTTGCTTTGAGAAGAGATTAACCGGGTCACTGCTCCATATTGATCTCCATAATGATGGTCATCTTCCTTGACACTCTCCAAATTACTATAACTGACCACCTCAGTGCTGACACACTGCTCTTGAAAACTCACTGACCTCAGTTCACAGACCTCTTCCTTAATGTCCAGACTATCTTGTTTGGGGTGGACACTCTCACTCACAGTCTTCCTCCTTAACAGTTATGGTCCTCTCTTCCATGATATTCAGGTCAGCCTCATACGTCTCCTCTTCACATCCATTTAAACGTTATAGTAAATGGCAGGTTTTCTCTCACTGTAGAAAAAAAACAGGAAACGATTACATTAAAAAGTGCATAATTCAGATCTGAAGACATTTGATTCTTATAACATCCTGTTAGTTATGTCTGATGTCAAGTCAGACAGTTCATAGCAATCACACAGTAACTCATCACTTTTCATGTCACATTAGGTTTAAAATGAGTTTGGGAATGAAAGGAGGGTCCAACAGGCTAGAAGAAGAAGAAGGAGGAGGCCATCTTGCACAGTTGTGTGTCAACAGTATTCACTACTTTGATTGAACATTCCATACTGTTAGGGTCCTGGAATTTTGTTAATAGATAATGTTAAGGACAGTTTATACAAGTTAGGCCTCTGGATTATTTTAAAAAAAGGGGGCATATGAAGGAGGAACTTAAAATGACTGGTCAACTTGTCTAATGTGAAACTGCCCCACCCTTGCAAAATCCAAAACCATTATTCAAGTCACAGTCTTCATTTACACGATCCTAGCGAGATGGAGGCAATTGGCAGTGTGTCCCTGTAAAGATGGCCGCCTAATGTGAAACACCCAATGTCTGACTTCAACTAGCCTGCGACTCACTAAGATAAATTTAAACAGGTTTGATTTTGTTTTTAGTCTTAGGGTCAGACTGTGTGTGCAGGAGAGCAGACAACCAGTGAATGTTTCCTGAAGTAGAAGGCACAGAGTTAAGTAGTGATGGTTCGCTCGATACTCAGGTTTCGACACTGTGTTGAGCTATCGAAGCACTGAAGATCGAAGCACCGCTTTGAGGCTTGCTTCAAATGCGCCCGTCACGTGATTTTGAACACGCTAGCGTAATGACGTCATTGATATCTGTGCAGTCAGCAGTCGATTTAGTCAGTAACTAGTCTGTTGAAGTTCTTTGGCTCAAAGCATAAAAGCGGTTGTCTGTGCTGTATTGATAAAATACGCTAACCCGAGTTCAATTCGTAGTTAGGCTCAGATATGTTGAAATAAGGATTTTGTATAAAACAGTTAAGTAGTACTTGTCTGAAAGTTAACAAATATATTTTGGAGACATTATGAACGATTTACATGTAGCACCTTTTTCCTTGGTGTGGAATCATGTCCACCAAGAATCTGTAACAAATCGATGAGCATATTTTTCGTAAGGTAGCACGTATTATAACAATCCAGAATCTATTCTACCCCATGTCGATCATATCACAGAGGCTAAGAAATGCTTCACTAAAGCCGACTTGGTCATTACACCAGTATATGCAAGACATTCCTCATTAAACATTTTTACTATTCAGTGATTCCCAGATCTGTTGCTGATTTGTATTATTGATTTCCAAAAAGGAATGTGAGTAAAAGCATGTTCTGCATAACTAATCACAACTGTCTTTAAAACAGAATCAGCGCCATCAACAGTGTCTTCTGCAATTTTAGAAAAGCCTCGGATTTTCAATGCTTAATGAGACAAAAAGTTGAGAAAT